>NC_079391.1:8259435-8559435 GCF_029220125.1 Pseudoliparis swirei
AAACACAGCGTTTTCTTCCATTCAATAATAGCCTGGAATTCACTTCCTCCTCACAAAACTTATTCAGGTAGCAAACTGTCATTTAAAAAACTCCCTCAGGCTCACCTCAGACTGACCATGAGATCCTTCTTTGAAGAGGTCATGGGTGCATAATGCAAATGGTCAGTTCCGATTCAATACATAGTCTCTGACTGTACTTTCTATCTGACTATATACCATTTTAACTATTCTGACTGGACTGTTTTAACTATATGTCAATTCTTCATGTATTGTATGTATTATGTTTTCTCCTTTCTGTTGACCCCAGAAAGATTAGTGTCTGCCAAGGCATCAGCTAATAGGAATGCAGTTAAAAAACAATAAACTTTTGATGCCGTCAACAATTTCCTCAAACACATCATAACACTTTCAAGAAAAACTCTCTACGACATCTCTGGCCTGCACCTTTTCTGAAGCCGTCAGTCGCAACTTACCACGGTTAACACGACCCATTTAAAGGTAGTGTGTTAATTACTTTATAGAAGTAGTTTGTACTGGGACACAATCTATGAGTGCACAAAGTAAAAGACAAAAGTGGTGGCATGTAAGACCAGGAAATAGAAATATTAAAACGGATGGGGTTTTGCAGCTGGAGTATTGTAAACTGAATGTCAGTGACTTATTCATGTAACAAAAAAGCAATGTGGATGACTAACAAGTAATAATTTTGCCAGATAATGTATGATATCATATGTATCCTCTACACTCAGACAACAGAAGTTGTCTGGTAGAAAGTTGATTTTCCCCTTGAACTAACCAAACACTAAAAAATAATTTAGCGTATTATGCTCATTGGTTATGACACACACGCTGCATTTCCATCCATCCGTCGATCAAACTTAATGAAAACTTTTTACATTTGACAAATCTTAAACAAACAAAATGATCAGCGAACTGAAGTAAGTCTGATATAGGTGTCCATAAACAAGCAATTAGCAGAAATATGTCCTTGACCAGTTAATGAGACAAAGACAAACAAACGGAGAGCGTAACAGAGGTGCATAGCGGGCGGCAACAACGGAAACAGAGACACAGGAATACACAGTGATCACCCAGCGAGGCAGAGAGAGAGAGAGAGAGAGAGAGAGAGAGAAAAAAGGCTAAGTCTAAATTAAGATGTTGGATGCCGGCTTTCCAATAGGACCTTGACACAGCGGTTGACCTACTCATGACAGGATCCCGGTGCCGCGGATTTGGAATTCTATTAGTATTACCAGCTGTAGGGGAGGGGGAAAAATGTCATGCAGTCATCAGGAAGAGGCCAATCCATAGCTTCTATCCATCAGCCAATTACTGGTGCTAAAGTGGAATTAGATAGGTATTGACAATGAGAGGAGGTGGAGGGAGATTAGGGAGAGAGAGATGGAAAGAGTAGAGGAAGGAGGAGGGAGGAGAGCAGAGGAGAAGAAATGAGATGAGAGGAGAGAAGTAGAAAACGGGAATGGGGAAAGAATGGGAAGAGAAGAGGAGAGAAAAGCACGAGAGCAGAGATAACAACTGAAGGAAGGGAAGAGGAGAGCAGGGGGAGAGGAAATGCAATCCAGGCTGAAGTGAGTGAAGAGGAAATACAAGTTTTTTTTAAAGTTAAGGAAGTGCTAATTGTGTCAAATGTAGGAAGGTTTTAGAAATCCAAAAGATATGAGATCATACACTGAAGGTCAATTCTTTCTGAAGACATTTTTCCTTTTTTAGGCAGTGACAAATAGTGAAGGGAAAGTATTTTAAATTAATTATTTCTTAACATGGCAACATATCAAAAAGTAAAATGGAAAAATAAATACAATTTAAGAAAGCACACTTAAAATTAAAGCACAAAATAAACATGATGCAGTGAATCTAAGTGATGATGATAATGGGACACTCCATCCTTTGAAATGAGTTCAAGCCAAAAAAAAGTTTAGTTTTCACCTTGAGTGATTTTGTGTGTTGGGTGGAGATCTTTTTGGACTACATATGAACAATGTAACCCCAGCAGGGAGTGCTGCTGGTCCCCATCACACCTCACAAACAGCCTCCTGAGTGAACACTGAGAGGAGGAGGAGGGTTGTGTCAACGAGAAAAATAAGACAAAGACTGCGAAGTAATGGTAAAAGGAGAAAGAGAGAGAGAGAGTTGGTAAAAAAGAGAGAGAAAAGAGTAGAAGAGGGGAAAGAGATGGAAGAGACAGGGAGAGGAAGAAAAAGAGAGAATATAAACTCAGAGCTATGTAATGAATTTATGCCTGGCTGGCAGATCTTTATAAGTTATTGGAAAAATAGCCGGGGCGGCGTATTGACACAGCTGGGCTTGAGATCAATACATTGAGAATGGGCAATACATTTTAATTTAAAACTGTTCAAACTTTAGCAGCAAATCCATGCGGCTCAGCGCAGCCTCTTGCTCTATTTGAGCTCACAGATACTTACACGTACTCTCACACATACATGTGTGCACGCACGCACGTACACACACACACACACAAATGCACACACACACACACACACACACACATAAAGGGTTTGGTTGAGAAAGATAGCAACTCAATCTGGTTGATCACAGCACACACACACACACACACACACACACACACACACACACACACACACACACATTAGAGTAATCATAATCATTTCTTAAAATCCTTTTCTAATCTTCAACTTTAATTGTACAATATGTCGCCCAGATGAGCCCCCATGTCTCAGTTTTACCAAATGTCTTGGGTGAAAAACACATAGGAATAAATGCTATAATAAATGTATTATTATTTATTTATTATGGGATTGGTTTTTATTGTTATGCATTGCTGTCTGCCACAGGGTCTTATGGGTAAAGGTCTGGTTTCCCAAGGTAAATGTTCTACACAAAAGAGATTTAAACACAGTTAAAAACAAAACTTAATAAATCTCTGAGGTGAAACAGATCAGAATCGTGTTGAATAACCAATCAGTCAGGAACATAACAGGGGAAACAAAGATTATCCATGTTTATCAAATCAAATCTGAATTTACCAAGTGTACTTTGTCGTAATATGAACATGTGAACACGTCAGCACGCACACTGGTGCCGCTCCATGTTTCCATGTGTTTACTGTGTGCAAACATTTGCATGTATTATGAGTAATCTTCAGATGAACCAATAGCATTTGTAATTAAAGGACCAATTGTACCGAGGAATGAGTCGTAGGGCACTTTACGACATCTGTTTTCATCCCGCTCAATTAGCATAATTAATTAACTTTAATCAATCCAAACAAATTATTTTTTTAACACCTAGAATAAATCACAGCACATCTCTTGGTTTCTCAGCACTGACTGACCGGGCACTCTGCAAAGCATCCATTGATCCCCCAAACAAATGAGACAATACAGGCGATGAGGCTTGTTGTATTGTATTCCTATTGTATTCTGCCGTCTGAATTCTTACATCGTCCATCACCGCCCTGCCACGGATAGATGGATTGTGATTAGAACGTGATCAAATAAATAAAAGACAAAGTTCATAAATATCTGGACGGCGAGCAGGAGGCAAAACTTTGTTCAAGGAAAATACAATATGAAAAAGTAAACAGCAATAAAACAATGAAGTAACATGAAGAGACATGGAAACGGCTAATAGATTCCACCAAAATGCTACACGTCCCTTTAACTCACGCCCGAGAACACGCCCTCTACGCACCTTGACAGGCCTAACGAGGGAACGAGGCTCAGGTGTGCAGGGAGGAGCGCGACATGTAGTACAGGACCGCGGGGGTGGACGTCAACGTGTTGGTTCATTTCAGTATCATTATTACAACTTTAATTCAATTCAGTTCATTTTATACAGCCCAAAATCACAAATGAAAAATGTGCCTAGGATAAAAATATAAAAAACCTTTTCACGAGGGAAAAAATGAAGAAACCTTCAGGAGGGCAACAGAGGAGGATCCCTCTCCAGGATGGACAGAAGCAATATATGTCATGTTTACAGAATGAAGCATTACAGAGTAACAACACATTCAATGAATATGACAGAATGTATGAGTAATTAGTAGTAGGCATGGACCACAATCCATACCTCCACAATCCATGAACCAGAAGGAGGAAGAGAGGGGCATCAGCAGGGCCATGGCAGGAGGCATCAGCCACGACTGGGACGAAGCATTCAGCGTCATGGACTCCATGACACACACGACCGATTTTAGACGTTTCTTGCAGCAGTTAAACTCATGTTAAGGTTTTGGATCATTTGCAGCAGCAAGTGTCTTTTAAAGTTTTGTTGTTGTTATATAATAATAAAAATAATATTCAAAAGCAGTCAGCTTTTGATTATGTACTTATAAGGAAACAAGTGTATAACAATGACATCAGTGAGGAAACAACGTATATGTGCAAAGTGTACACTTAATAGACAGACGATTATTAATATAACTCAACACCATCGTCAATCTAACTGAAGTTACGACCTCGATTGAGCATAACGATGATGTCAATGTACAGTGCAGACAAATAATGTTATTTGAAGGTGTAAGTTAATGAAAAAGGGAAAACAGATTTATGCATTTCGGGTGAGTGGCGAATCAAACAAAAGGCAAAATCGAGAAAAGTGCTAATTCCTCATGGAATAACTGTTTTTGTGGTCAGAAAACTAAAGCGACACTCCCAATATATCAAATATGTCTCTTTGTAGTTCCCTTGGGTTCAGTCATCTGAGAGAAATTCTCTGGTTAAAATATCATCACAGTGCAGTAGGAAGAGTACTGCCAGTTAAACACACACACACACACACACACACACACACACACACACACACACAGATAAGCTCAACACTGTCCTCCTCGGACACACACAGCAACCACACTCACAACCTTAAACATTATGAGAAAGACAAAGGCGGCTTTAAGTGGATTGGTACACGCTTGCACACAAACACACACACACACTTTCACACACACACCTACCCTCTCATATTGTTATATTGCTGTCTTCAGTTGTGTGGGTTAATCAGAAAGGCAAGAGGAAGGGTGCTATCTACTCACCACACTGCCACATTTATCGATTCCATTTGCACACACACACAAACACACACACACACACACACACACACACAAATTGACACCCATTTTCACCACGAGAACAGGTACCCATAACACCCCTTTAACTATTCTATCGGCCCCCAAATAGATTTTCCCATTTTACGCCGTCGAGGCAGGGGAAACACTGGAGCAGAACTGAAAGTGATATAAATGTATCAAAAAACAGATGAACAAACATTGGGGGAAGATTTATTACTGGGGATTTTAATAAAAATGGAGGCGGATGAATTGATTTTGGTTTAAGGGAGGGTGTTATAAGGAACAATTTATCGGGACGGCCCAGGTAAGATGCATTATTTTCCGATTGTTATCCGGCTCGACTGTTTAACAGGCTGATTTGTGTTGTGTATTGCATTTTATGGGGAAGAAGGAAAGGGGAACTTTCGATGATTTAGGTGGGATGTATTAATCAAATGCAGCCGGTGTGAACCATAGATCGCCAGGCAAAGGAGGTGCAGGTGACAGCTCATTCTGCGAACGAAGGTTTTGGAGCTCCACATCACCGCTTCTCATTTTCCACTTATTTTCTCACACTTTCTCCACCTCCCTCTCTCTCTCTCTCTCTCCATCTTACTATCTTTCTCGTGATTAAAGTATTTTGTTCTCTTTCCCTCCTTTTTATGCCATCTTATCTGTGCCTCTTCTCTACAGTTCATTGCATTCTTGGTTTTAATTTTATGAGGCTGCGAGTAGCTTTTAACCAGCCATGCGGCAAATAAACGGAGGATTAGGAGTATTTAGTGTTTTTCCTCCTCCCTAAAAGCCTCGTACTTCCCCGGTGCTCAGTGACCTTTGCTGCTTCCTCTGACAAGCCCATCATAATCAGGTTTACACATTCACTCTGATATCAGTTGGTATGGGAATGCCTGGAAATGATGTACTGTTGCATTAGTACCAACCACTTGGTTTCTGCTCTGCCTGGCTCAAGGGTTAGGTCTTTGTCTTGCTCTTTTATTTTTTGCTCTTTTTGTCTCACTGTCACTCTCTGTTTTTATCACATTTCTTTGGGCATGTCCATTACCATGGGTTGGTTTCCATTGCTTTCTTTATCTTGTTAGCATACCATCTACATATTTTTCATAATCTGCCGCTGCTGTGTGTTGCGATGTTCATTTGAGTCACATTTTTAATCTTTACAATTTTATCACTACTTCATTTCATCATGATAATCAGAATCAGAATCAGGTTTTATTGGCTAAGTAAGTTTGCACAAACAAGGAATGTGGCTTGGTGAAGTGACTCTCAGTGTGCTTACACAAAATATACATTACAACACAGTACAATACAAAACAAAACAGTGCAGTACAAAACAAACAGTGCAAAACAGTGCAACGGTCTAAGAAGTTTAAGAAAGTGACTTAAGAAAGTATATACAAGGCGGAATGGCTAGCTGTGAAACAGTAGTGCAAGAAGAAGTGGAGAGTGCAAGAAGTAATCAACAAATAAAGAATAACACTTGTCAATTTATTAGGGTTCTCATTTTTCCTCTGAACATAATGAAAATAAATACAGAATCTTAAACTTTGACAGATATTTGTAGAAATTGATTCGATTGGGATCAAAATTTTTTTTTTATATAGGCTACTTTGCAAAGTGCAGTCATGACATGCCTGCCCTCTATCTACAGTAAATGATCTAATACACATCAAAAGACACAGGCCAAACTCACTCTCACACACACACACACACACACACACTCACACACAAACACACACAGACACACACCTGCAAAAGGCTATTTGGCCAGGCCAGTCACCTGTGGCCAGGGCTGATTTCTGTTGATTTGAAAGTTAGATTGCTTCTGTGATGAATGAGCCTTTTCTATGTGGCCTATACAACTCCATGAAGTAATCTGATTACACTGTAGTCACTATTATAGTTCACTGTAGTTACTGCAGTGAAAAGATAGGGAAAGTTTATTTATATTGCACAACCTTTTAGTAAGTTATCATTTAACTTTTTATTTTGAGTAAGCCAGTTGTCTATCTTTACATTAATGCAACAAACTTTACAAAAAAACATTTTAAAGTAATCGTTCAATCATGGCAAGTAGCGAATGGGAGTGGCCAAACACATCTCTCAGAGGGAATAATGAACAACGGCCAAACCCAGTCAAAGTTCTTTGGACACACACAGTAAAGCACACATGTGAGTGTGTTGAAACGTGTCATCGTGTGGTCATTGGCAACAAGTAAGCACTTCACATTCAAAGCATGGAGTCAAGTGCAGACTGTGTGAAAGCAAGATTCATGTGACCATCAACGTTCACTATACTCTGTATCATATGATGAACACAAGGGAGAATAAATACATAAATAAAACTGCCAAACATGGTTACTTTATCTTAAAGTAAGACTGAGCAATTTATACGGCACATCCGACATTGTGCTGCTCTTCAGGTTTATTCCTCCCACGTGAATTATAACTTTATGTTCGAGTCGAGAATAATACGTTATCATATCATATCCGAGAATGCTTTTTGTGTCCGGCACTGGGTGAGTATAAGTGATTGGTCAAGCTCAACAACCACGTATTGCTTAACTAAAACTGGCTCTACTTACAAACCTCAGACCTCAAACATACATTGTATTCTCCGATTTGTGCGCACAACACAACCACACATAGATAAATGAGATCAGGGGCCTCTGTAGCCTGTGAAGCATGCACAGAGGCCCACGGGGGGGCGAAAGGTCAAGGTCTTTATGAGGAGCTGAGAGCCCTTTGCTCTGAAACAGACAAATGTGATGTACTTTTTGTCCCCCACCACCCCCTCTCTCTTTTATTTCTCTTTTTCTCTCTCTTAACAGACACGAGCCGAGCAAATACACATGGATGATAGTTGTTGTAGCAGTGGGGTGTGGGTATCTCTGGTGTGGGTATCTCTCCGACCGCAAGTTTGTGTTTTTGATCATCCAATTGAGGGGCACGACTCCTTTTAGCGCAACTATAACCCCATCTGTGGTGAGAACGGACCGGACTGAATTGGGCCGAGCTCTTGAGTGCCAAGCCTGCACGTTGAAGGAGACGACCCGCACGGTCTCCCTCCGTGGAGCCCAAAGGCAGTCTCTCGAAAAAAATTACTTTCTCTCCACTATATCAATGCAGCCTAAGCAGATGATGTCATCATTGTGGAACAGGAGTCCCGCAGATGTTGGCTGGGGCCCTGGTGTCCCCCATGGCAGGACTCGCAGCCAACCCCTTAAAAGTGGTGGAATTGGGCAGGGGGGGAGAATCAGTGTCTGGGGAACCTCCTGGCCCAAAGGCAGTTGCGCCCCCAGCTAGATAAGTCTACCGCCGTTCCCACCTGCCTGAGGCCCAGACTTAAACATAATGTGAGGCGGTTGACATGTTCCCGTTGGAGGTGCTTAGTTCTCGACGTCATGGTGATGACCCTTCTCTTTGCTAATCTCGCTTGGAAGGGACATCCAACCCAGGAGACGTAGCAGAGTCAGCAGGCAATTAAGAAGATTAAAGTGTCCCACTGGTGAACTACTGCGAACTTATCTCCCCTGCTTTGCCTATTAACGTGTGACGGAGACTTTTTTTATCTCTCTCAGGAAACAATAACAACGCTTTCCCCACTCATGGTACTCTAATGTCCCATCCATTCTTAATCCAGTGGAAGTACCCTATCCTCCATCTATCATGCACCAGGAACACCATTAGATGTATTAGATTAGATGTATAGTGATGGAAAACATTGCCATCAATCTTTCCTGCTTTAATATTGCATCAGAAGTTCTTCAACCCTGCATCTGTCTCGCATTAAACTGTGGCCATGGTAACATCCTCCCCACACAGTATAACAAGCCTCAATTTCACAGTTACAACTTTATGCAAGCATGCAAATGGGGACTTTGACAATAGCAACATATGTAGGTACAGATGTTCACACCAGAAGAGATTCAATTAATCATGATGTCACTCCACATGTCACTGCCTCAACGAAACGTGGTCCAAAGTATCGCAGCCAGAACTACGAGACATTCCTGTGTGCGTGTGCATGTGAGTGTGCGTGAATCTGTGTGTCCCTGTTTGTGTGTCAGGGCTGATTGCTCTTGACTTCATTAATCTCTGCAGTGTGGTTATGATTAGCTCTCTGAGGCATGCCAGAGGACATCTGACACACACACACACACACACACTCACACACACATACTCACACACTCACTGTCAGATCTGGCCACCTCTCCAGCCTGCCTCTCTCTCTCACGGCCCAACCAATTAGCTGGGGAGCACAGAGAAATAGACTCGCTCTTGTGGCGTCACTGGAGACACACACACACACACACATGGGCATTCTGAAGGTGTGTTACGCTTCAGAACCAACGGAGTGCGTGTGCTCAGAATGCCATAAATTACAGGGGAAAAAACAATTGCGTGGGCAGAGACAAGAACTGAGAAAGAGGTTCATGTCAAAGACACAGAGGGAAAGAGAGAGAGAGTCATGCAAGCAATGCAAACGAGGCAGAGCAAGCGAAAGACGGACGTGAGTCAGACCAAGAGAGCGAGAGATGAGTGTAACAGGGGACACGTCAGGACAGATGAAAAGAACAAATGAAGTGTGAGAGCTACATTCGGGGTCGAGAGGGGACGGAGAATCCTCGGTTGCATGTCTCCACCCTGCATTGATCAGAGTATGCACTGAATGATTTATTTTCCCTCTCCAGTGTTGAGTCCCGAGAAATGAAAAAATCAGTCCATACTCAGTATTTTATTTTGAAATGAGATTGCGAGTGAGTATGTGTGGGGGTAAAGAGATGGTTATCAGATGTGGCAATCATGCAACTAAACATCTCCTTATCTTGACTCTCTTCCTCTCCTCTGTGATGGCGACTGTGGGTCAGTGGTTAGACGGTCCATCTTTCAATCAGGGGGTTGGCGGTTCAATCCTTTCTGTATAATTGTAATGAATATAATGAAAAATGAATTTACTGAGCCTTTATTTCTGATGTATTCATGTTTTGTTAATGTTGCATACATATTTAAGAGAATAATGTGCAAAACACAGGAGGATATATCATGAGTGTTACTTACTACGGGTTACACAAAATGTGAAGAATTCTTTAAAAAGTACGGTTGTTGTAAGAAAGATATTATCGGACAACTTTACAGCAACAAAAAGTGGACGCAGAGATTTTAGTCTGTTTTTAAATACAACTTGAATTTAAACTATACTTATTATATTTTCTTTAACTATTTCTGTTACCCATACTATTTGCTCAATTGAATAACGTGTTAATTAGTCGAACTCACCTTGCAGTAATATAATGAAATCAGAAGAATTGTATCAGCACTTTGAATCATTTTCTCCCTCACCAACGACAGTAAAGTATTGGAACGTAAATATTTCATTTAATAATGACTTCTTTTGTGGCATTGCTACAATTATCTTTTTTCAAATCCAATCTAATTTTTGGCATAGTAATAATAGTTTGTTATACTCTCCTTGACCGTCCAGTGAACATTCTGTAATATTAATCCAGCAAAATGACAAATTGTTGAAAAAGAAGAATGAGATGAGTAATGATGGAACAATAATGCCACATGTGTACTGTAGCCAGTGTGTGTGTGTGTGTGTGTGTGTGGTGATGAATCTCTCATTGTGACAGTGGGGCCGGCAGCAGCGAATGTCCTTCTGGGTGGGACATACACACACACACACACACACATACACACACTGATACACATACATACACACACTGAGACTTGCATACACAGATGGAAACGACCATACTAATGGATCACCCCTGTCTCCACACAATCCGCCACAAATAATGATGAACCACCCCTGCATTAAACTATTTTACACAATGCTCAATTCATTACTTACTCTCCCTCTCTCTCTCTCTCCCTCTCTCTCCGTGGGTGTAGGTGAGCTAATAAAGGTATGATATTTCTCCTCTACCGGCACAATCATAGTTTTTATCCATTAGTAGGATATTAGGATGGGGAATGAGGAAAGGTGGGAGGGGGAGGAGATGGAGAGGGGGAAAAAAGAGATGGCTTCAAATTGGTTTAAAAGCATTGCCACTGTAAAAAGTAACAGCAGCCCTGCAGGTAGAAAATATTATGAAGCAATTTGCATAGTTTTGCTCAGAAGACCAGGGCCAGCTTCTGGCCCTTTGAGGCCAATAGGTAAGCTTCTGCTTTGAGGGCCTCCTCTATATTTTCAGCTCAAAGTGTTTTAATCACTTTTTGGAGTTAACTATGTGCGTGTGATGGATAATTTTAATGGACTGGAAAAGAATGCCTCAGGTGACCTTGCATCATCCTATAAAGAAGATAGTATAAAACGTTGCTGAAAACAGTAGCTTATTAAAAACTAAACTTATTTTGGAGAACCAAACACTCGCTACTCTATTTTGTATTTTACCTTGTCGAAAGGTTTACAATTAACACTAACTTTAATCTGCTCCTATCTAATCATTCACATATGTTGCCTTTAACTGGAGTTGGCTTTGGACTTTGTATATCTCACCGTTTCATTTTGAAAATTTGTGAAAACATTTCATATATATCTATACATAAAGATAATAAAATACGCTTTGAAAAAAAAGGCATCCAATTAACTTAAGTAACTTAGAATCATCCATCTGAGCTGAACATTATATTTTTTGCTTGGCGTTGTTATAATTTATTTTCAAAGAAAATGTAACTATGAAATGAATCACAATTCTTTTGTTTTGTTATATTTTTGAAATATATTTGGGAAATACAGTACATGTTCATCATCAAGGTATTGTGTGTTACCGTTAACATGGTGACAGAAAGAACACGATAATAGCAAAAAGAAACTTCCTTTTGTCTGAACTATGGTTTCCAGCTTCACTTTGCTCAGTGTGGGAGAGAGAAGAGAAGAAAGAGTCATTATGGATTTCAATTAAGTGATCCCTGGGCAGAGAGGGATGCGTCAGAGTGGGGGAATTAATGTGCTGCGGACAGATGTTTAATAATAATGGCCGAACTGGTCCTGCAGAGAAACACACATTCCATCCGCCGCACCCCACTGTGGCTGGAGGAACACACACACTCTCTCTCACACACACACACACACACACACACACACACACTAACATATAATCACTCATATACTCACACACAATAATGATTCATACACGCGCGCTGTGCAGCGCAATGTGTGACATTCTCTCTCTCACACACACATTCTCCAATAGACACCCGTATCACCCCTGGCGTGCGTGTGTGCTTCTTTATGACCAGAGCTGGCCTCAGCGCATATGGCCCTCATTTAGGAACAATGGGCATGGAGAATGACTGGTTGGATGAGCTTCCTGACTGTGAGAGGTGACTGGAGGCATGTTAAATGACATGCCCCGTATGGAGAGATGGAGCGAGAGAGAAAAAGAGAGAGAGAGAGCGTATCCATGGGGTAATCCCGGGTCAGGAATTATTGCCTCTGTGTGAAACAAAAAATTTTTTGATTGAGAAGGCACAAAGGATGGGGGAACAAAAAAGAGCAGGAAAGTGGCGAGAGCAGGTCAAAGTAAAGAGGAATATAGAGACAAAAGGGGAGGGACTTGATGGAAGAGTGAACAAGAGTAGAGGGAGGTGGAGAGGATGATGGTCCAGCTGGGTCGAGAAGTGGGTCATTAGACAGCGTGTAAACACAATGTCTTCTTATGAAGTGCTCTCTCTCGCCTTGTTGTGTCGTTCTCTCACAGATACACTCCCGGTGACACCTAATCAGTGTTGTGGCAGGACGAATGGCTTCCAGCCGTCCTTACAGTCTTGTCAGAAACAACACTTCCCTTTAAAATCTCTGTCTCTCACGCTCGCATCTGGCTGTTCTATACCTGCTTGTCACAACAACATTTCTCCGGTAATTACCAGGGTGGCCGCCCTCCTGCCGCCCCACGATGGATGAGCTGAGCCACCGTGGGTTCGCCCCTCCAGCTATAACTTACCTAGGACGTCAGCCGACTGCTCTTCGCCGTGGTGGCCCTCAGACAGCAAATTGGCCTGTGAGAAAAGAAGAGAAAACAGAGAGTTAAACAAGCTCACTGACTGGCTCGCAGAGAGGCAGGAATGCTTGTACACAGACACGAAAGAGCACGGAGACAGATACACACACGTTCATTCACTTTCACCATTTGTCATACCTGTCTCTGAGAAGTAATTTATAATACAGACAGTCTTTTCCTCTGACCATTGACCAGACAGATGTCTTTCCTTGCACAGATACACAAGTGCACCCGCAAGTGCACACGCAAGCGCATGCACACACACACACACCCTGCTGAGGTGATCATTTTGACAGGTGAATATGTCTGTAGAGGAATGAAGGAGTGACGAGCAGGAGAATAAGGAAGGAAGAGTAGGGTGAAATGAACTGATAACTGTATGATGAAGGGTGATAATGTCAGGAAAGGAGTGAAATGGATGGAGGGATTGGATAGAAGAAGTGAAGCAGCTGGACGGATCAATACTCAGATCCACAATCTGCATCCACAGAGCAAGCTCTCTCCCTCCCCCCCTTCCCCCATTCACCTTTATTTATATGGGCACTGGCAGACAGTAAATTAGGCTTTTTCTACAAATATTTTCCATTAAAAAAAATACAATATACAGTATGTTGACCCAATACTAAAAATATCTGTTAATATATATTTCATATCACATACAAATGGGAACAAAATGTCTGAGTTACTATAACTATTAGTCTGCGTTTCAGGAGGATACCAAATGAGAATATTGGTTACGTATTAAAAACAAGGTCAAAGAAATAAAAAAAGTCTGATTTCAGGTTTCTATCCTGACTTGTTACATAAAATAAGCAGGTGCCTTTAACCTCAACATATACATCGGCAAATACTTGTCAAAGTGTCTTCAAAGTGTCTTTGTTAAGACAGGGTCAGTGGAGTAAGCTTTTCTAATTGTGCAATGAAGAAAATTCCTACTCTCTCGATGCTTTGAACGCATCCCCACCAACTCGGGAAACTGCTGCGTTGTCAAGACAACAAGTAAACTGGAGCCTTTGGAAAACATGGCGGAGCTGCTGAACATAAACCATGAAGTTGAGGAGTTGAAAAAGGAATACTTCTGCAGAAACAGGTATATATGAGTATGATTCATTAAGCCATGAAGTTACAATGAGCCAAACCATTCACGCTCGCGAGACACCAATCAGCGCGAGCTAAAGTCACTGTCAACAAATCGCAGCCCCACGAGCGTGTGACGTTCAGGTTACGGGTAAACTAGCATCATAGCTAGTTTTATGTAACGCTATAAAGTTAACAACACCACACGTTGCTTGTTACGAAAGCTTTTCAGCAAAGACGCCGCTTTAGCCTATGATTTGTGTTTGATAATGATATTGTGAATTACGTCATCAGGCAGTGGGGCCAGAACGAAGGTGACGTTCACGTTAATTGAAACAGAGGAAACGACACACGAGGGCAATGGCTGGCGAAGTAACTTGCAGATATCGTCTTGTATGGCATATTAAAGGGTGTCAAAATGCAGAGATTATGTAAGATAATGTAGCTACAGAACAATATTCGTGGTTGCTAGCAGCTGCCTTTCACAGCAGCTCCCATGCACTTCGAGCTTTTCTTATATTATTTGTATTTTGTGTTACTCTGTTGCTACTTTTTTTGTCTCCCCTACTGACTATCGGAGTAATCAGTGCACTATGACAGCTAGACACGTCAATTGCTATCTGATTCCTCCCCGGTGTCTGAGGGAGAGGAACCACAAGTCCTTCCTTCCTGCTGCTGTCAGGCTGCACAACACACTGCAGTAGATCGCTGGACATCCTGGCAAATTCTGCACTATACTCAGCATTTTACTTTGTTTTCCCCCTGTATATTTAGTATTCGTGTTAGTATTTAGTTTTGTGTTGTATATTTATTTTTCATTGATGCTCTGATGTGCACCGCTGCTGTGATTTTTGAAATGTCCCCACTGTGGGACGAATAAAGGAATATCATATCATATCATTTCATATCATATATTACTATGTGACTGTGTGCCTGTAGGCAAGCTGAGGAGAACAGACAAAGAGAAAACCAGGCCGCCACCCGGATTCAGAGCTGGGTCCGAGCCTGCAAGGTGCACGCTTACCTCAGGTAAGATGCGTACACCAACCTATATTTGATGAATGAATACATGTCTCACAGTTTGAATCTGTAAACCAGATATGTTGGTCGGCCTACTCCTTCATATGCGGAAAAAAAAGCCTTAATATTTTATATACCAATTTGAGGTTTGCTTTCCCCTTCAGGGTTGAAAAATATTCAGGCCTGGACTTAAAGAGTTACATTTCAAGGGAAACCCTGATACTAGCTCACTCTCATAATTATCCCACTTCTAGAGCTTTGCAAATGGCCTGGAGGAATAAATGTCGCTTGCACTCTGTGGCCCTTTCACACAGAGAAATGAATGTCCCTATGTCTGTGCTTGTTCTTATTCTGTGACCCCGGCACCATTCTGCAGGGTCAGCAGACAAACTTCCAGACACTAGGTTAATTCCGATTACTTAAGTTAATTGATCAATGCGTTAAGTGGATAATTAGCAACAATTTTAGCTGCCTAAGTGCAACTCTGGGGTTGTGCTATCCCCACTATAAGCATTGATTTTCTGGGCATATGAATGGCCTTCTGGAAATTGATGGCCTCATTGGAGGCAGAGAATCGCAGTAGACTTGCATTTAGAGTATGTTTGAAGATGAATACAAATGTGTGCCGCCGACTAAAGGGGTGAAAGGCCCATCGGACATGATCGAAAAAGCCTGGAGGAGCAGAAATGTTCTGTGTGTGTGTGTGTGTGTGTTTTTTTTTGAGAGCATGTGTTTGTAAGCGCAACATTGCCCTGACCTTTTTAATTGAACGCATTTTACAACCTAACATGTGTCTGCGGGAAAAAAAAGCACTCTTTTTCATTAATGTATTTCAGGAAATAAAGGATCACAGTTTATTATAGCAGCAGTCATTTAGGGGAATGTTGTGATTTCATTAATCAAATAACACTATATACTGTACATCAATGACATTATTTCAGCTTTTAGTATTTCTTTGTTCCAGCTCTCAAGTTTCTAAAAGATTTAAAACATTATCTGTTTTTGGGACTCAAACTATATTATTTCTGAGCACAGATCAAACAAAGAAAAATATGAATTTAATGTCCCTTCTGTGTGTATTTGAATAACTTTTTCCAGTGTTTACTTCATTTCGGCTGCTGAACTATACATGTCCAATCATCTCGCTAAATTGACTTTTTTTTTTTACAGCCATCTGCACAAGAAGGCAATCATTATACAGAAGGTATGGCGGGGCTTCACAGCAAGGGCACGTTGCAGACAAATGGTGAAGGTAAGCCAGTGCCTGGAATGGCTATAGATATATTGATTATGTTATGATAGCATGCATTAGAATTCAATTGCTATTTTCCTAAGTCTCTGCGTCTGACCTTAAGAAATATAATTCACTCATTACACATTGGGAAATTAGCACTTAGGAAATATGATGCAATATGATAAGGAATTCCATCTTTCTCGCAGTTCCTCGGATGTATATAGAAAAGACGTGGAGAGGAAAAGAGAGAAGGAACGAGTCGAGGGGTTTGTGTGTATGTGTGTGCTTTAGTAAAACAAGGCCCTATTTTCAGCATATTGCCTCCAACTGCTTCTTAATTGAACAGATTGTTGATACCGGATCCAATACCCAGGTCTCTCACGTATAATTTTCCCCTGGATTGAGTTTTGTAAACGTATCACAACAAGCTATTTATCATGCCTGTAAATTGACTGTTTGCTAAAGCATAACTGCCAGCCGCCGTTTGGGAGGCGTTCAAGAAATGGAAAGGGGGGGGGGGGTGGATGGTGGGGTTGAGGGGTGTTGAAATAAACGATGAAGGATGTGTCACAACACACATATGGGCTAAAAAGAGGCAGTTTGGTCTCATTTGGAAACAGACGAGCGCTAATTTGAATCGCTCAAAATTGCCACAGTGCACTATTTTGATTTCGCCCTTTGAGATTTTGTTTTTCCTCTCCCTCTCTTTCTCTCTCTCTGTCTTTTTCCTCTCTCATTCTTGCGGATCTTATCATGTGTCATGTGACGCGCCCACAGGGCCTCGTCTCAAAACATCAAGCTGAATTTACAACCTCCTTTCAAGTCTTTGTCTCCCTTCCTCTACTCTCCTTCTTCCCTGTCATTGTTTACATTTTTTTTTCTTCTAAAGACGCGTCGAGATATGAATCCCTTTTCATGGCCGACTCTCCAGTTCGCTCCTGAAGCGTGCCCCCAGTGGTCGGGCCGACACAATTTGGTTGTGCAACGGCTCGTTGAGTGCGCCGCTGAATATTCTCCGGCCTTTTGTTTGTCACTCCTGGCAGCGCTGTCATTGATTATGAAATCCAGAGGAGAGCGTTTGGCCGTCATACATCTCCATTAGCTCGCTGCTTGACTACCATAGATTTCCTTGGCCCTTGTCTGCGTCGGTGTATTGAGAGAATACCGTCCTCCCTTTGATACAAAGTCCCGCTAACCACTTTCTCTCCCTCCCTCTTTCTCTCTCTTCATCCCCCTCCCCGACTTCTCCTCTTTTTCACTCGTGTCTCTCTCGCTTTCCTTCTCTCCCTCTTCGGCCCCCTTTCCCTCCTCCCTTCCCTCCACAGCGGCCCTATCTGTGCTGCCTCTGTGCAATGTATTATGTATAAAGAGCTCTTTATCTCTTGACGCCTGCTGTGGACAGATCAGAGGGCTGGGAGACAAGATGTAACGCCATCTTTTCCTTTTGTGTTCACAGGCGGCATATTTGATCATGAAGATGAATTTCTACGAGGAGATGGCGGTCAGGGTAAATATCACCACGGTGTCTTGTTTTAGCAAATGGAGTGTCATGGGGGGGGGGGGGGGGCGGAGTGGGGGAAGTCTGTTTCTGTGTGTGTGTGTGTGTGCTGTGAATGGGAGGCCCTATGAATAGCAGCCTGTAAGCACTTCATCACACCACTTCATTGCAAAAATTGTTCATCATAAAACGTCTTTAATCTCCCCATGCAGTCTTTTTTTCTTACTTTTTAAAGTAGTATAATGTTGACGTTACTGTACAATTGAGTTCCAAACATAATTTATGCCGATTAAAATGAGGTGTAAGACACAGAAGATAATGCTTCATTGTAATTCGGTCCTTTCACTGACGATATTGGCTTGTATCTCAGTTTAAGCAACTTTATTGTAGGTCTAACTTTTGCCCCCTCCTCATCAGGTACGACTGTTCATACTCACACATCATAGCACTGTGGCTGTGACTGATGCTTTGACACTTTTACACACGGATATTGCAAAGAAACCTTATATTTTTTACAATTCCAGTCGACTCAGTTTCAATCTGGAAAAAAGAATTATAGATCAAATTAAACTGAGGGTGTGTTGCCTTCCAGATGGACAGAAATGGTTGCAGTATTTTCATACTGATGGAAAAGCCTCAAAAAATGTCGGGCTTTGAGTTTTACACTTAATAGAAGCACAAACAAATAAAACTGACCACCCTGTCGCTTCAATACATGTCTCATAAAAGGAGAGCGGTAGATCCAGGGGTGTTGTTTGACCCAGCTGTTAAAGGTCAGGGGGCGAAAGGTTAGGGGGCCGACGTCACAATGTAGAGCAGAAGCTTGTTAGAAAAGAGGTCTTTGTTACATATAAAATAACCACAGTGTCCTAAAGGAAGCAATAAGAATTTTAATGGAAGATGAAATATGAATAAATAGGGCAGCAAAATGGCGAAGTGGTTAGCGATTCAAGAAGGCACTGGGTTTGAAGTCCTTACTGGTCAAATGAGGCTTTTCTGTGCAGATACATTGTGTGTATCTGTCTGGGTTTTGGGTGGGTTTTGGGTGGGTGCTCCCCCCACAACGCCTCCCTTGGTCCCAGACCTTTCCAAACAATATGTCATATGTGTGACTTAGTACTTCAGAGGCTCAAACATTGTTTTGAATATTAATAAAAGGCTATTGTGAAAATCCAAACCAGTCCTATGTTACGATGCCACCTGTTGAAAGATATAGAAGAAAAAAAGATTTTACTACCAAATATGCCAAAGTGCATTAGAAGTTCTTGGATTAACACTGATTTAATTCATACTGGCAACACTGTGAGCACTAAACTATCATCTCAGATAGAGAGAGAGAGAGAGAGACCCTGTGCAAAAGTGAACGAGTGAAGGACGTCTCTACTCGCAGACCATCGTTACCAAAGAAATATGCAGTGTCCAAGCGAAAGAGGGAAAGGGAGACACAATCATCTCAAAATCCCCCTGTGACACCTCCTTTGAAATCAATTTTGATTCTTCTCTTCTTTTCTTCTCTCTCTCCCGTCCTGTTGTCTTTATCGCGGCTTGGTAGCTAACAGAGGATAATGTATTAGGGCCGTAATAGAAACCAGTGTTTACATGCCGCACCTCGGATTTGTATTAGATTCAACAGCATCGATTTCACTAGTCAACAAAGGTCAGCAAGAACTCGAGAGGCGGCAATTACTTTATTTAAAATTATCTATTGACTGGCAGATCAATGCTAATTCTTATTTTGCTCTTTGTTGTTTTTCCCCCATCCTCCACTCCACCTCTACTCTCCTCTCTTCCCTCTTCTCATAGTGTGATTATTCTTTTACCTGCCATTGTTTTAATCTCCTAATTAGTTTGAAGGACATCCGCCCCCTTGTTTTGAAATGGTCCACTGGCGTGTGTGTGTGTGTGTGTGTGTGTGTGTGTGTGTGTTAGCTAATCTGCAGCCTCCCCAATCAATGTGGACGGATACAGTTAAACATATGGAGCTGTGACAGCTGTCTGTCCTCCCTCGGATTGTCGCTCCATCACTGCAGAGGAAGAAAAAAGCGCATTTTAAAGATGGTTTAAAAGTGTGTGTAACATGTGTGTTCTTTCTTAAAACTTTTTCTATGTTTTTCTTCTTTTTTTTTTTTTTGCGTCGTCGGCAAGAATGTATTTAGAAATGCGTACAATGATAAATTCATAACATTGTCTGTTTGAATATAATCTATATGATGAAACACGCCATACCCGCTCATGCCTTCCCTTAAGGCCCGTCTGTGAAGAGCAAGTCTATTTAGTGTTAATTATTTAAATGTTTTATTAAGTCTCAAAGTTGCTACACTACCCAAAAATGAGGGAGGCATCTTTCCAGGTATAATGATGCCTTTCAAACATTTAATTTCACTTTTTATCACACTTTTACTTTCTCTTAATCATTAACAGTCAAACCAGAAGTGTTATTTGTGCTTGTACTATAGTGTACATAACTGTAATCACCGTTTCAATTAATATTTGATCAGAGCAGAAAAGAGAGCCGGACTACCAACATTCATTATTATCATCTGCAAGATAACGTCAAATATTGTTAAGTATTGTTACGTCATTAGTTTTTAATGAATCTTCTAATACTGTGCATACATCACCAAATACTATCCTAGTTTTCATTAAGTGTTTGTAAGTAAAATTGTGTCCACCAACCATTTTTTTGGTTAAATGATTGGTGGATAACATTGATTGGTTGTTGCGATTATTGTGGAAGCAATCTGTGATTTTTATAAACATAAATAATACCAACTCTGACTGCGTGAACGTAAGAAATAGGAGACCCATTGATCAGCTGACTCATGTCCACACAGCAACATTCATAAGGTGCTTTGCATTGACCATTTATGGTTGAATGTGGGCGTGGAGAAGGCGGGACCAGCTGCTCACATTTACAGGTTGATTTGGGATTTAAAAAGGAAATAACAAGGTTTTATACAATATATCTGAATATGCATTTCCTCCTTTAGAACGTATGCAAATATTTAGTGTGGATCCTATCACTGTTTTACAAATGAGACCCCTTAAGAAAACCTTTTGTCCTGCTTTAATCCCTCACAGATCCAGCGGAGATGGAGAGGATTCTTTGTGAGGAAGTATGTCCACAACTTCTACGCACGCCAGAGCTACCTGAAAGGACTCTCCAGGAAAAATGAACTGGTCAGGTAAAATACACGTAATGGTGTGAATGAGGCTCGAGAGCAGAGCGTGTTATACCGCCAACATGACAAGTTCCTCAGCAAAGCTTTTGTAAACTTCACGCTTCTCTCCTCCGTCTCTCATCCACTGCTGGGTTTTTCCCTTTTTATGTCTCGTGGTGAAACATTTTTTGCCCAGCGACCAATACAGGAGCTGCAAGTGAGTCAGCTGGGACACGTCGTTCAAGATGAATCGATTTGATTAGTGTAGAAGTCAGCTGGAGAAGAGGTCTTCTTGTGTAACCTTAAAAAAGAGCGAGAGAGAGAGAGGGGAAAGGAACAGTGAAGGAATGAAAGACACAAAGAGGATACACACAGAGAGAGAGAGAGAGAGAGAGATAAGTCTAAAGCGCTGAGGGCTAATAGAGAGAGAGAGAAGTGAACGATGTGAAGAAATAAAAAATTAGCCTCTGAATTGAACCGCGGCTCGCGCATTAATAAAACATCCTGTGCTCCGGGGCTTACTGCTACAGATACGCCATCTTTTATTTTTGACAAAAAAAACATCACGTTTAGCTAATAGTCACCTTTTTTTTTTAATGCCGCTAATATATTTTACCGCAACATATCTTTAGGCTTCTGCTAAAATTAAATGTAAATTTGTTAAAGTGCTTCTTGGATCACTGACTTTTCCCCTCGCGTCCCCACCAGCGTTCAACCTTTCCTCCACACTTGCCCCTCTTAGAGGGAGAGGGGGAACAGGGCTGTTAAAGTCCATTAAGAGCGTTGCCACTTTAGTATTATATCACACACACACTCTTACACACACACACACACACAACTCTCACACTGTGACAACAATTGTAGAACTGTTCAAATTCAACAAATTAATTACTGGTAAATTTTTTTTGTTGATCTTTTCTTCTTGCAGCCACGATATAAATATATAGCATATACTGCTATGGCTTATTGAAAAAAAATTACTTGGAATTTACAGAAGTTGTAGAGAAAATAGTAACATTTCCTTCTTTTAAATCTCACCAACTTCTTAAATTGTGTACTTAAAACAAAACAAAGCGCAAAATAAGTAAATAATGGGGGGGATTAATTAAAGAACCATGAAAATTGATTAATTTGACTTTTGGTTTGGTCTTACAGTTTCATTAAAAGCTCTGTGACACCCCCCATTCACACCCACCCACACACACACACACACACACACACAGCCCCTCCTCCACAGTGGATTGGGGGGTGTCGAGGTCACTTTCTCTCAAGTTAATCACATGTTTATTTAGCGCTGCCGGGGTCACGATCAATTAACGTCGCCGTGCGCCGCCGTTTATTTAAAATATCCTTTCTGTGTTAGCCGCCGAGCCTCTCGGATCGCGCACTGCCGGATCACTCGCCACCGCAAAGGTCCGCTCTTTAATCCACCGGCATGCTCCCTCCTTCTTGTGAGTCTGTCTGTCCAGAACCGCTGCATAAATTATTCAAAGTTGGGACTAATGGTCCCCATTTAGTGCTAATGATAGAGGAGTAATACATGGACTGCAGAACCTCTCTCCTCTCTGACTCTGGTTCAGTCCATGACAGATCTCCACCGCACGAAACCATCTGTGTCATTTCATTAGGTACGGCATCCAGCTAATAAATGCTACTTACACCACCCTCTTCTCTCCTCCGTCCTCACTCCACCTCCCTCCCTCAATCACTGCCTCTCTCTCTCTTTTCCTCAATCTATTTTTGCTCTACACCACATGTGCTTCAGTGTCCATCCTTCCTGTTCCTTTCTGCATCGCCTAATGAAGTCAGGACCCCGGTGCGGTCCCCACTCTGCCAGAGTTTTCCTTGATACCCCAACAATTTATCACTTTGTCAGGGGAGACACTTAAAGATCCCGGGCGTTAATAAGGGCATGCGGCGGGACGGTCGGGGGCAATTAGGAGAGCGGAGCGAGCGCGCTTTGCATATTTACTAAATGTGCCGGTGTCATCGCTGCCGCCACCAACACGGCCTGTTGACTGCATGAATTATTCCTCTATCTGCAATAAACAGCCGGGTAATTATTACTGCCATCATCAGATAAATAATTCTCCCTGTGATGCTGCGACGACTAAACCTTTTAACTTATCCCAAAGAGAACAAGGGAGACTGTATGTTGCTGAGCACCACTATTCTTTTTTTATTCTTCTCCTCCAGTGCTTCGCTGTCTCTCCTCCTCTCTACTTTTTTTCCCTGTCTCTCTTTACTTTAGCCTTCTTCGTTCCTCCCTCTCTCGTGTCCCTCTCAAGGACATTCATGAAAGGAGAACTGCTTTGGGGGAGAGAGAGCGGGCCTGGAAGCATCGCTCTCTGCTTCTCTGCGTCAGGCTTTCTTTTGCTGCTCTTTCTTTCTGATCCAGTTTTTGTGGAAACAAGTTCCCTCCTTCAGTCTGATTGGATTTGTATACTGTGTGTGTGTCTGTGTGTGTGTCTGGGTGCTCTGCTCTTGCTGCCTTTTTAGGAAATTACTTTGGAGGAAAAACAATGCAGAAAAGTATGCACGTTTTATGAAATTGTAAATGTTTTTTGTTGTTGTTCAATAAGAGCGATATTGATTGGGGGATCATTTCAAATTCTGACATAATTGTTTGGGAGCATACATCAGTTTTTCCTACTTTAGTAAATGAGTTCATTCATCAGTGAAACGATACGCTGCGTCATGCGGGCGCTGAAGGCTCGATACATCGAGCCGGTCACTGTCTAAATTGACTGGCTGACTAGCCCCTCCTTGCCAGCTATTGAATCATTTAATTGGACCAATTAAACAGCCAATCAGGTCAAGTCTCCATTAAATATTTAGAAACTGGCCAATTAGCTGCTCTGGTTGCTGGCCCCCGGATGACCGCAGGTGTGGCCTGCCGTCCCACAATGCTTCACTCTCTGATATCGCATCAGCCCTTCGACGCCACATTGTGAACCAGGTAGTAAATTATTTAGGATGAAGTGAGACATTTAACTGTACTGTATTAGCCATTTAAATAAGTTAACAGTCCAGGGTGAAAATGTCAGTTTGAGTTTCAATTATTTGAAAGTAGGTTAAGAATGCTTGATTATCTTGATATAGTTCAGCAGCCATCAAAAGTAATCTGGCGGAGTGCTCGCACTACATTGTATAGCATGCTCAGCACATTATAACCATCCAATATTCACTATAATGCAGTACGCGTAATTATATAATGCCATCATGTGCAAAATAACGTAAACCGTATATATAAAATGACTATTTCATAGCACAATGACATTGTATTAGTATAATGTAATATACTGAAATGAGAGTTTAATTAGATCACATTTCTACTCTTATCTCTTATTAACTTCAAATATCCTTCCTATGATAAGTTAACACGTTTAAATAATTAAAGTCCAAAATTAAAGTCCAAGCAAAACCTGTGTCAAAGTTGACACAGGTTTTGCTTGCTATATTTACTCCTGTTCATACTGGCTGTTTCCTAATGTGCTTTCAAGAGATTAGGGACAAAATCTGCATTTAAAAGTAATGTTTTGTAAACGCCGTCTTTTTGTTAGATCTTTCCATTTCAGCTCAATAAAGACACACTGACCAGTTTTATATATAAAGACTAACTTTAGGAAGATACCGATAGGATTGGTCCAATTCAGAAAGCTGAAGCTATAGCTGCCTATATTATTTTTTATATACACAAAGTTTAGTTATATTGATCAATTCCTAGCAAGTTATACCAGATATAACAACAACAACAACAACAACACATCAATATATTTAACATAATTACAAGCCAGTGGTTTTATCCTTTATTCTTTCACTCAGTCAAATAGATACACATACACACACACGCACGCTCACACACGCGCTCTCAGTGCGCGTGCCGCGTGCCGAACAAGGCTAATGAGGGTTGTATGTTGTGGCGGCTGGTTGGGCCGACACAGATCGAGGTGCCTTCAGCCGTTACAAATCTGTTTGGCTTTTGTCCACTACACAGCAATTAATAACACTGGGGCTGGGGGCAGGGAAGCAAAGGTCACCCATTCAGCCTGACACACACACACACACACACACACACACACACACACACACACACACACTGATACAGTTACACTTAAACACTCAGCTCAGACACACACATACATGAACAGGGCTCTGACCCTTGAAAACATTTCCTGTCTCTTTTTTAAGGCGGTATTAATGCACGAAAGGACCGGATACACACACACACACACACACACATACTATAAACATACACCGATTGGTTTGTGAGCCCGACCGTCCCACACTAAACTCAAACTTTATATTTCACATTAATATGTAATATCTCTGTTAGCCAGGCGGACAAATCGAGGCCAAGCAACCTCTATATTCACTATTTATACACACACACACACACACACAGACACACACAGACGCAATATCATATATAGACATACAGCCACACATCTATACACACAGTCTTAAATTACTGTGCTTCATATTGCATAGACACGCACAGACACATTTAGACTTGCTCTCATTCTTGCCACACTCACACACACACACACACATACACACTGTCAAACACACACACGCACGGTGCTCTGCATATTTCATTTATTTTGTAATTTAATCCGGTGCTGAGGAAGGAATGAGAATGCAAAGGCAATGGGAACGGTGTTTTGATTTCTTTTCTTAAATGTCAGTCGCCGCAGAATGTGTTAACCTCACATTACAGACACACTATGAATATTCCGATTCCTCCGTGGAGGCTTGTAATTGAAAAGAGAAGTTGATGCGGAGAAAGAAACTGTAGAGAAGGAGAGGGGAAAAAAGGAAAGCGGGAAAAAGAGAGAAGGATACTCTCATTGGTATTGCTCTCGCGGGATTAGATTGGCTTTACTCTTAGCTCGTGTGTCCATTGTGTGTGTATTGTGTCCATTATCATGGCATGTGTGTGTTTTAGTCATTGTTTCCAATTCCTTTCTTAAGTTATTACCCCCCTTTGTAACAATAAGGCTGTGTGATTTGCGAAATGAAATTGCTGTGTATGGGCTTTTAATGCATCCCATTTAGCCAGCTTCACTTAACAGATGTCACAGACGGACCTGTCCTGGCTGCGGTGATGAAATATATCCATCATCCTCCCACTTAGAGCCTCTCGCGCTCTCACTCTGCTGTTTTCCTTCCACGCCGTCTCATCCTCCTGTTTTTCTCTCGTAGCTCCTCTGTCTTTGCACGTCTGTCCCAGGCGCTCTCTCTCTCATCATCAGGCAGTTGTTTATTCATTTGAAGGACACTACAGGGACTTGTCAGCTTTAGGACACGTATTCCACACACACACACACACACACACATACATGGCGTCTACACTTTGTACAAGTCATTTTTATTTATATAGTGTTGGGAAGTAAGGTATCATCCCTGTCATCAAAACATATCATTTTTATAGAATTTCCATGAGTGTGTGAGTGTGATTACCTTCGCATTGAAAATGCGGAAGGTTATGTTTTGATCGCCATTTATTTATTTATTTGTATGCTTGTTATTCGCAAAACTCAAAAAGTATTGAACCGAATCGCATGAAATTTGGTGGGATGATTGTTTATTATCCGGGGACCATTTGATTAGATTTTGGGATCGATCGGGTCAAGGTCAAAGGTCATGAACAGGTCAAAATCATCTTGAATCGCATGCAATTTGGTGGGATGATTGGTTATTATCCAGGGACCATTTGATTAGATTTTGGGATCAATCGGGTCAAAGGTCAAGGTCAAGGTCATGGAATGGTCAACATCTTTTTTTTACCATAGCACGATACATTTTTGTCCAATTGGCATGCAACTAATGCCAAAATGTTCATAATTCAATGCCCAATCTTGTGATATGCGAAGGTATGCGCTCTACCGAGTGCCCATTCTAGTTAACTATTGCTCTTGTATGATTTCGATTGATTTGTCCGGCAGAATTATATCAAAGATGTCAGTGTAAAATGAATGAATATCAATCAAACTTTTATTTCAGACTCAAGGTCCAGATGGTACGAAACATTATTAACATTATCATATTTACACTTCTTTTAATATATTCTACAATGCATACTTGCATTGTGTCAAATACCCATCATTTAAATAAATGACCTGGAAGTTTAGAATTTAAATTGCAACAATATTTGGTGATTTGGTGCGTTTGCCCCGTAGGATGGAACTAGACGAGCTTGAGGAGCTCCAGAAGAGAGAGAGAGACTGTCTGGAGAGGGTGAGAGAGCAGACGGCCGAGGTCTACCGGGCCCACCGGCTCCACCACCTCCTCAGCACCAAGCAGGTCGGTCGGCCAGGAAAACAAAACAGTCTCACGCCACCGCATTGGACCACAGGCCGATGTTAAATTGTCACTCCTTCTTAACTGCGGCTGCAATCGATCAGAAATATTCCACATTACGATTAATTTTACTTGATGGCTGCATTTAAAGAAACTAATCAGAGCATCAGGAACAAGGTTAGTGAAAGCAGTGGGATGAATGTGGTGTGTTACTGCATGTAGAGGAAGGAGTGGGTTGTATGTATGTATGTAATTGAATTGAAAGAGTGAGACACAAAGAGCAGTGAATTAGTAATTATTCATTAATAATTCATCATATAGTTCGTCAAGTTAATCTAATTGTTATAGTATTCTCGTTGGAAACCCACAGTGAGCTTAACCTAAGGTTGAAGATGTGAAGGAACATCAAAAAACACAATTACCCATCTACCACGAGCAAAAGTGTCATTATCTGGTGTTCATTGTGTCCGTCAACGAGAATACAAGTTACAGGCAGCCCACTTCCTGGGAACCTCGTGCTCAGAAGTTCACACACACTTACCCAGACACCCAACTGCACATGCCCAGCAATGGGATACGTGTTACCCACCGGGGGCTCCTCCAGGAAGAGGCTGTCGGGAAAGAAAAGGAGGGGCTGTCTTTCTTTCCTCCTCTTTGTTAACACGGGTGAGGTGTGTGTGTGTGTGTGTGTGTGTGTGTGTGAGAGTAAGTATGTGTCTTCATGGTTCTTCTGATGTGCTGAGTGGAGTATTTTAGTGCTTCCCCTGGCACAGGTGTGCATGTGTGTGTGTGGCATCCACGCATCTCTGTGACTCCCCACTGGGATCATAATGAAGACAAAGCACACTGGTCACTGTTGATTCAGCACCACGACTTCTATCTCTCTGCTCTCTCTCTCGCCCTCTCTCTCTCTCTCTCTCTAGCTCTTGCTCGCTCTCTCCGTCGTGCCCGTGCGCCACTAGCGTCGTCATATCTGGCTCGCTACCTACTTCCTGCAGGTCTCCCATATTCACCGAGAGACACAACTTCTCTATTCTCTATTTGTCAGATCAGGTTTGACTCTCCAAACATTTTGGATCAGTTCTATATCCATTGTGTTTGTTGTTTTTATAATTGTATGTAACAATAACATGTATATCATGAATAACCAAGAAGGAAAGAGTGCAAGAAGAAAAGTTTGCGTGCTCTTCCCCGCCCTCTGTCCATTTCTTTACCCCTCTCTCTCTCTCTCTGCATATGGCATGGGACTCTCTCCCTTCGTAGCTCTGACCTTGTCAGCAGTGAATAGATGGCTCTCCTGCACAGTTCATCCTTCCTCACTTCTCGGACCCCCAGCCCACACACATACACACACACACACACATGCTCGCACACACACACACACACACACACATGCTCGCACACACAGCTTACCAAAAGGCCCCAAGTCCCCGTGACAGAGACAGAGATGGTGTGTTCCTGGGGTCAACATCATTGCTCTTCCCGTAGCTAGGTTGGTACTTTTGGGCTTGTCTATGTTTGTGTGTGTGTGTGTGTCTACGTGTGTGTGTATGCATGTTTGTGTGTGTGTATTTAAGAGTGGCGAGAATTCTGTTTGTGTTTGTGTGTCTTCTGACTTCTGTCCCTTCCTGTTTTAGTGTGTACACTGATCCCTAATGAATGTCCTACACTGATACTGAAGACTAAAGCAAATTCATTCAATACACAGAGAATCCTGACAGTGAGGCATTTTACTTTATTGTAAGAATAACTTTGAGCGTCCATTGTGTTCAGTCAACACACGCCGATATGCTGACATATACAATAATTTGTACTTTTCTAGAATTTTAAAATGGTCTGGAAGAAAATTAAATCCCCAAAATTTTGGAAACGTCATGGAAATGTTGTTATATTAATATGTTCATTTACACAGTTTGATTAACATAATAAATATTTATTTCATATTTATTCTTTTAATCAAACTTTTCTCTCATTAATCTGTGTCATTTTCTCGTGTATACACCGACATTTCACAAAATGTTTGTTTATGTGAATTTGGTTTAAAGTCATGGAAAGGTCATGGAAAGGTCATGGAAATCCATTGGTCAACATGTGTATGAACCCCGCATGTAACAATATTAACCATCGCCTGTCGTCACTATACATTTGATCCATGTATTTCGATGAACGAGTGCTTCTGCTAACTAGAGTGATGAAACAAATAAAAATGCACTAGCACAAACGAACTGCACCAAGACGGAGACCCAGCAGGTACAACTGTTCTCCAGTTGTGTTTACAACCAAAGCTTAAAGAAATGAGTCAGTGGAGTTGAATTCATTCATCTCTCTCTCT
Source organism: Pseudoliparis swirei (assembly GCF_029220125.1). Classification (NCBI taxonomy): domain Eukaryota; kingdom Metazoa; phylum Chordata; class Actinopteri; order Perciformes; family Liparidae; genus Pseudoliparis; species Pseudoliparis swirei. Next base: position 8,289,135 of record NC_079391.1, read on the forward strand.
CTCTGAAACACTTGACATTTACAATCAAAAGTACTCACAATGTGATAATGAAACATTTACTAATTAACCCAGTCTGTTAATATGTTATTTAAAAATAAAAATAAAGAGTGCGGTTTTGGGTCGATATAGTAGGAGCCAATTCCCACTTATGCCCTTTCTCTCTCTCTCTCCTCTCTCTTCGTTGTCCCAGTCTTTTTTGAGTGGCCTAAATAGCAAGCGGTGTTATTAGCATATAGAGTAGATACAGAGTCCTCCAACTCAAAGCTTTGGTCTGGTAATTAACACTCAGGCAAAAGGATCACTGTGATTTGAATAATTATGACTGAGGCCGTCTGTGGCAAATCTCTACCCACTTCAGAACAGGGGAGGCAAAGTTTTGTGTACGTGTACATGTGTGTGTGTGTGTGTGTTGTTTTTGTGAACAACTAGACTCAAGTCTTGTATAATGCCACATTTGACACGGATGCAGCGCGGCTGTCTGTGTCGTAATGTGTTGTTATCTATGTATCTGTGTCAAGTGCAGCGCTGAGTTGTTCTGGACCAATATTTAACCTGGCCAGAGCTTTTCGGTTGGCCAAGAGCCAATGTGGATGCATTGGAGTCAGTGGACTTCTACAACTGGTGTGAGCAGGGACATTTTTTTAAAGTTTGCGTATGAAGGGCATTAGAAGGTGAAACTTTAATGAAAAAAACACAGAAAAAAGTTGTCAACAAAAGTGATGAACTCTAAATATTGCCCCGTAATATCTTAAATGACTAACAGTTGCTGGTTTAATTTTAAGCGGTCCTAAGAGGAGGCCGTTCTTTTATTTGATGGTCCCCCTGATATACAAAATCACAAAAAAAATTCCAAACTCCAAATGGATTTTCATACATTATAGTGTTTGGGGAGTGAAACACCCGGGAGAACACCGTGGCGCCTCAAAACCCAACAAGTATAAACCAACTAATAATTTTACAACTGCAATGCCCTTGGTTTGACTCCGAGTGGGGACCCCTGCTGCATGTCATGTGTTCGTCTCTTCCATGATGTTTTCAGTAACAACACACTGTGGTTTGCAAATAAAATGCGTCGCGAAATGTATGCGTCACATCACATTGCTCACATTGATACACTCTCTCTCTCTCTCTCTCTCTCTCTCTCGTGCTCCCTCTCTCCCCTTAGTGCCCTGGGGTCTTCAACTCTCCATTTAGGCCCGCCCCCCATGAGATGGAACTACTGCTGCGGCAGGTCAAGTACCAGGCCCCCACCAGGCTGTCCCGCGGGGTCGGGGCTTGTCCCTCGGGCATCGCTGCCCCAACAGCCCCGAGTCTCCCTGGGACTCTTCCATCCCCATGGATTGAAACCACGGGAACCTCCTGCTCCTCCAGGCCTATTCTGCCCCCCATTGCCATCAAGAAACAGCAGGTGAGAAGGTACAAGCTCGAGCCGTGACATCCGTGAGCAGGTGGAGGCCCGAGCAGCTGAACAATGTAATGGGAATATGAAAGAAGACTGTAAGGGGGGAAGAATGAGTAGAAGAAGAAGGAATAAAGCAATAGAGCATGCACAAGAGGTGGAAGAGTAATCATTTTTACAAAGTGTCATACTAATTATTAAATACCCCCAACATCCCCTTCTTGTCTCAATTGAGATGGCTCTTGATGAAAGCAGAGATCCTTTAAAAGTCCTTTTAAAGAAGAATTACATCATTAAAACATGGCAGACAGCTCTCCTGGGGGCGACTGCAGAGAGCCGCTTAGTGTCTGTAATTCAGTGATAACTATACGTGCGACTGTGTGGCTACATGTTACTGTCAAAGGTGTGTGTGTGTGTGTGTGTGTGTGTGTGCCGCAGCGTGGGGAGAGGTATCCAAAGTGTGTCCCGTGGGCAGCTCTCATGTGTGTTCCTCATCAATTCACTGTGGCGTGTCCACTGTGTCATGTATTTGTACATTTACTTAAATGCCATTTTGTATCTTTGGGGATCTTCGTGTTGCCATATTGAACAAGAAAAAGAAACCCTCATGAACACAGTCTTGATATGCCATTTTTTTTTATTTATTACATTTCATTTAAAAGGGACCATGGACAGGTAAAACATAAATGTCACCATTTGATGCACTTTACCAGATTGTAGCTATGCAGCTAATTTGCATCTGTCGTCCCTTGACAGACCATAATAAACACAAAACAATAACAAACAATACAGGATAAGACGCACTACAACAGTATATGTGGTAAGAAGAACACACAATACACACAATGCGAAGCCACAGCACATTAAAAGTAACAAGTACATACAAGTAAAAGTAAGTAATAAAAACCATTAAAAGTAATACGAGTCATAATAATGTTGCTCAATGAGTACAGCGCTGACCAGCTTTCAACTGATCTTTTAACATTATTTTTAAAAGTGCTGATAGAGCTGCAGCACTTCACCACGTGACTCACACGTTCCCATCGTCCAGCTGTGACGTGTTTTGTGCGCGTGTCTTTGGACGCATGTTGATGATTCGACGAGGAGCCATTTCACCATTTGTGTTATTTACGCTCTGTGGCTCTTTACGGGCAAAGCGCTTTCCCTATTATTAGTTTCTAGAAATGTAAAACATAAGTGAGCAGAAATGAGGCGTGGATCCGTCTCTTTTTATTAGCTGCACTACACACACACACACTCAGACATGTCTCCGAGCTCGCTGTAGTTAGGGCGAGTTCATTAATGATGTCAGGAAGGTCTCCCGGACACGGAGACGAATAAATCACACGTCTATATTTACGTGTGTGTCGTTCTCGGTCTCTGCCTTCCTTTTGTTTCTCTGTTTTAAGTGTGTGTTTGTGTGATTAGTGCGGGAAGTCCCCCTTTCTAGATTGTTGTACTCACCCCGCCGACCCCCCTCCCCGGTGTGATAACTATCTAGTGGTGATGGATAAGGTTGAGGTGCTGGCTGTGGAAGTGGTCAGGCCAGGCCACCGATCCCGTGGCGATAGGAGCAAGGACAGGGTCCCCCCGTCCCTCCCTCTATCTCTCCCCCCGTCATCCTCCCTCCTTTTTTTTTTTTTAACACTAACAACAACTGAAGGTCATCTTAAACAAAGCAACAACATTTAAGTTAATCTGCACGGCACAAAGTTTAACGTCCCCATCACAAAAGAGCGTATGCACTTCTACAAGTGACACACTCATGTTTAGAGGTTGCATTTTGTTATTCTTCATAACCAGACATCTCAAAATGATTAAATATGTTTAGTGGATATATCATTGCATGTATAATTGCCAACATTCCACTCTTATAATACTAATGGATAGTGGATACATACTATTTCATAATCCATTCTTAATGCTGTTAAATAAACAGCATTAAGAGTTGAAATTGAAGAATATTGCGTTTCTCTAACACATTTGCTGCTGAACAAATAGAGCGATTAATTTTTTTCTGTGTGATAACTTTTGTATTTACTTGTTAGGACAGGCACCGCGCTATTAAATATAATTTCAAGTGTATTCAATATATTTCGTACGAGAGCATCGTGTCGTCTCTGGAAGAGAGGGGGAAGTAAGGTTGTTCCTAAAAAACAAAATGTCTTTGTCTTTGTAACTTTGATATGTCAGATATGTTGATATGTCAGCAGACATCAGAAACCCATCGCTCCAGGGGAGGAGCCACAATGTCAAGAAGATGTACAAGGAATACGAATGACGGACAGCTGTTTTTAAGTTGAACTGACTTCTTGTAAGATTTAGACCCGAAGATTTAAATGGAAGTTGAAAGAGAAAGAAAAATCAGTGTAACGGATCCCCGTAGCCTATATCAATCGGCGTGAGACTTTACTGCTGGTGAACTTCTTTATTTCCTTTCTTTCGTTGTATAATCATGAACCAAAACTCTTGAATAAATACCACCTTGTCACCACCGTAAGAGCATTAGCCTCATACGGGTCCATTAAAACTATGAAAACTTTATATCAAATGCGCATCTGTTCCTTAACACTTAGCCGTACCGTCAAGTTTGTATATTAACATAAAATAAAGGTGCGCTTCCTTTTAACATTTCAAAATAAAAGTCATATTTAGCTCAAAGCGGAAGTAGATTAAAACATATACAAAATCATTAAACAATACAATATAAAAAGGCATACATCAAAACCAATAAAGCAGATACAAAATAAGGCAATCGACACAAAACAATAAACCTTTTAAGGGGTTATTTACAATCAGGATCTATATTCATGCACCTGCATTCCACGCAGTTGGAAGATTAAATTAAAGATAGTGATTGTTATTTAATGCTCTAGGTTTTTATCTGGCCAATGGTATTGGTTTCACACATTGATCACAAAGGTAGATTTCAGTGTTTTTTCTAAGGCTTCAATGCTGTGAAAAAAAATATAGAATAAAGCATATTATAACTTTAAATAGGGGAAGATACAACTTTATTAAACTAATAGTGTCTCCTAATCGGACTATATGTGCAGCTCAGTGCATGTTTTCCACTCTTTTCGCCATCTCGTTCACACTTTGGAGCTCACTCTCCTCGCTCTGTATCTCTCACTTTTACTCTGGCATGATTGGTCTCCTGGTTTCCTCTCTCTCTCTCTCTCTCTTGCATGATTGACTGATTTTCCCTTTGACACCTTTTTCCTCCCTCCTTCTCTGATTCTCTCTTGGTTCGCTGTGTCACAGGAGGAGAGATGAAGGGGATTGGCCTCTGGTTTTTAGCTGTAAGCCATCACTACCTGTGAGAGAGGGATCAGAGAGAGAGAGAGAGGCTGGGCTTTCAGACAGAAAGAAACTATGATCATTATCTCATTCGTGTGTGTGTGTGTGTGTGTGTCTGTGCGTGTGTTGTGATTATGCCAGGTTCTGTTCAGAGAGCCAGGGGAAGTCTGGGAGCAGCGTGTGCATTGTCCTGACCTGACGTTGCGCCTCCAGACCTCCTACACACACCTGGAGGAGGCCCAGAATCGGCTTCGACAACGCGACTCCAAAGGAATCCCCGCTGGCACATTGTGAGTCTGCTGCGCACATGCATAATACACACAAAAACAAACTCACAAATGCATTTGACTTCAAAGGCATTCTCATATATAATCACACACGTGAAATATGTGTTTTGAAAGAAGGTTTGTCATTATACACGCTTTTGAATCATGTAACGTTAAGTAGCAAATGGACACATCCTTGATATGCAATCTGATGGATGTATACCAGGACATTATGTTACGACTGCTTCAGAACGGGTTCATAACTAACTGTTCCTGCCTTATTTCAAGGTTTGTGTGTCTTTGCTAAAAAACTTAGCTCCAACCTCATTACGTGTGTGTGTGTGTGCGTGTGTGTGTGTGTGTGTGTGTGTGTGTGCTGTTATTAACCCTCCTTTGATTTGTCTCAAAACAGTTGGTTTTCTTGCCAATCCAAGTCTTTAGTTCAATTAAATAACTATTCAGCATTTATTTATGCTGAAGAGTTATATCTAATTGTTTCCTCTGTGTTTTGTGTTTTGCTTAATTTTCTGCATTATCGATTCATGCTCAACCTAATCGCTGTTTTATATTTATAACAACTCTTCATACTAACCTGAGCCGAACTGCAAATTTCATGACATTACATTTTTAAAAGTTGTTTCTCTTTTTTTCGCCAACCAGAGGAACAGGAAGTATGCTCCACCGTCTGAGCCAAAGCAGAAACTCCTCGACTCAGCCAGCCAACTCCAAGAGCTTCAGATTGTCTTTTACATACTAACCGCAAGAGAAGGTAGGTTGAAAACCACAAACACAAACATCATTATATCTTTGTATTATTATCATCATTTAGTTATTGGGTATACCTTCACCTACTAAACCTACTATGAGCCTAAAGTAAGTCATCTTTGGAGACTACACACCACTTAACCGTTACCTTAACCTTAAGCTGATGAATGCTTCTACTGGAAAGCACTTCAAACAAACAATAACATATAATATATATTACCCATTTACAGAAAAGAGTGTCGACTTTCAGCTTGAATCCAATGGATACAACAAAACTATCCCATTAACCGTTTGGGAATTAAAACCATTTTTACACAGTCCCTCACATTTTTAGAGACTCCAAAGTAATTGGACCATTATTGAAGGCACGTGTGGCCTGTTCCCTCATTATTTCATGAGAAATTAGGCAAATCTAAGATTCTGGGGATGATTCAAAATGTTGAATTAGCATTTGGTTGCTGGTCCAGGGAACACTCATCATGAGGAACAAAGAGGTGTCACTGGTTACACTAAAGAACAGAAAACATCTAAATAAGCCTGATCATGTTTAGATGAAGATTCTTTAGAAGATGAAACCAAGATTAACTTGTGTCAGAATGATGGAAAGAGAAATCTTTAGAGAAGGAAAGGAACGGCTCCTGATCCAAAGTAAACCACATCATCTGGTATGGTGGAGGCAGTGGCATGGGCTTGTATGGACCTGGATCACTCGTGTGACACATTGATGATGTCACAGTTGATAGAAGTAGCAGGATGAGATTTTGAGGTGACTGCAAATTATTAAAAATAATCATTATATTCACTATTATGTCAGTTTGTCCAATCACTTATGAACCTCTGTAAATGTGAGCTACTGTGTAACCAATGGCTGTAATTCCTAAACAGTTGAATCCATATTTGTGTTATATCCATTGAAATTGAGCTTAAAGTCTCCACTTCAACCACATATCGACAGCTTTATCAACCCCCTGGTAAACTCCGGGCTAGAACTGGACCATTGAGCCACATCAGACGGCACTTCCTCAACCCGTACAGACGGATGGCAGCCACTGGTTTATCCTTGGGTTTGGGTCTAAAAGGTATTCTCCTCTAAAAGAAAAGCGAAAAAGAGAGACGCCGTACAGCCTAACCCTTTCAACTTGAGTTGCACATATTTGTCAAAAGTGACAGCAATTTAATAAATCGCCACTCTTCATCACACACATATGCACATCCACCCACACACATACACACAATTCCCAGTTATGCCCTCCACTGACCCCTCTCCATGTATACGTAAATGAGGTGTGTGTGCGTGTGTGTGTGTGTGTGTGTGTGAGAGAGTATAAGTATATAAGAGAGAGAATGTATGTGCGTGGGCCCTGCGGTCTGGTCCAGGCATTAGGTAATTGACTGTGTCTTTGCTCAAGGCCTTTCATGGATCACCGTCCTTTATTAGCTCACTTCCCAGCACGCGCACACACAACGTTCCCAGCAGCTCCACCCCAACCTCTTACCCCCCCACCACCCAGACCCAATTGCCTGGAAACAAGGAGTGAAATGAGAGAGAGAGAGAGAGAGAGAGAGAGAGAGAGAGAGAGAGAGAGACTCAGCCCAGTCGTGTCATACTGCTGTCACTCAGAGCTCATCAGATCTCAGATTTTCCCCTTTCGTCTTTCCGTCTGACGCCCCATCTCTCTGTATCTCTCTCTACCTTTGTTTACTCTCTCTTTCTTCTCTCATCATGTGGTAATTAGTGCATTCGTCCTATCGTTGGCATCACCTCCAGCTACAGCAGCAGCCAGCAGAGCTTCTTGTCACTGCTCAGAGGGCCAATGGAGTGGACAGCTCAACCCTGGTACTCATCTTCTTCATCCCGTGCCCAGCCAGCCTCCCCCAGCCACATTATCGAGCTATGTTATTAAGCAACGCTCCTAATTAGTTTTCAACCCCTTGCCACAGCCCTCTCGCCACATTACCTCGGCCAACTTGTAATCATCACCCTTAGCCTTGCTTGACACAGCCTGAAGCCTCAGTTTTCTCTTCTAGTTCCAGACCATAGTTGTCTGGCTTGACCATCACAGCTCTTGGCAATATGCACACAGCGTACCCAATCCAAGACCTAGCCAATAAGTCCTCAACCTGTATTTACCTTTGGCATCTGTATTACAGTCAGAAAATCTATCAATGCAAATGTGGATTTTACCGGTGGCTGCCCGCATCCGCTTCAAAACATTGGGTCTGGCGTACCGTGCTCTGAACGATATGGTCACACCGTACACCCCGGCACGTTCGCTCCGCTCGGCAACAGCCAATCGACTTGTGACTCCTGCACCTCCAGCTAATCACTCGAAATCCAGACTGTTTGCTGTCCTGGCTCCTCAGTGGTGGAACGAGCTCCCCACTGACATCAGGACAGCAGAAAGTCTCTACATCTTCCGCCGGAGACTGAAAACACATCTTTTCCGACTATATCTGGATTAAAACCCAGATTTGCACTTCAGTGGCACTTAAATAGCTCTTATTGTGGTACTTTTGTAGTTCGACTATGTTGAGGAAATGTTACTTCCTGTATTCTTGTTGTTCTTAGTTTGTACTCTAGGTTGAAATGCACTTATTGTAAGTCGCTTTGGATAAAAGCGTCTGCTAAATGACATGTAATGTAATGTAGCGCAGCGTGTCGAGACCCACGCGTCCACACGTAATCACAGTGCAGTCCCCACCTCTTCAGGGTCCCAATGGCCCCCAGCTTATAGGCCAACAGGGGCTGTGCAGCGGTTGCCCTTTATCCAGCTTCTATGTGACCTTGCCCCAACTTCCCAGTTTCCAGGAGCAGTGTTATCACAGAGAAAAGGGAGGTCAAGTTGAGCGAGCCTGTATGAACGTGTGTCTGATGTTATGGATGCATCGTTGTACTAATGACGTGGTGATGCTGGTAACCTTCACGGGTCAACATGCATCATCTAACGCAGGGGTCGGGAACCTATGGCTCGCGAGCCATACACTACCGTTCAAAAGTTTGGGGTCACTTAGAAATGTCTTTATTTTTCAAAGAAAAGCACTGTTTTTTCAAGAAAGGTAACATTAATCAAAAATACACACTATACATTGTTAATGTGGTAAATGACTATTTTAGGTGGAAACGTCTGGTTTCAAATGAAATATCTCCATAGGTGTATAGAGGCCCATTTCCATCAACTATCACTCCAGTGTTCTAATGGTACATTGTGTTTGCTAATCGCCTTAGAAGACTAATGTCTGATTAGAAAACCCTTGTGCAATTATGTTAGCACAGCTGAAAACAGTTATGCTGGTGATATAAGCTATACAACTGGCCTTCCTTTGAGTTTGAAGTTTGAAGAACAAAATTAATACTTCAAATATTAATCATTATTTCTAACCTTGTCAATGTCTTGACTATATTTTCTATTCAATTTTCAATTCATTGATAAATAAAAGTGAGTTTTCATGGAAGACACGAAATTGTCTGGATGACCCCAAACTTTTGAACGGTAGTGTATATGGCTCTTCCGGTGACGGCATATGGCTCCCAGACAATTTTGAGTTGAAAAAAAAAAAGTTCTCTATCGCGCCAGATTACAGCAGAAGTAATGTAAGGTCCCTTTTCTTAAAGAAGTATTTGTTCTTCTATTAAACTAAACGTCTGTTATTGATTGGATCTAACCAGCAGCATGTCATTTCTGTCTCTACGTGTCGCGTTAATACTTCTCGGCTCGCCGTCTCGCGCGCGCAGAGCTCCGATGCCGGCGCATGCGCGCGCATCGAGCGGAGCAAAGCAAAAGTCACCTGCACCCCCCCCCCCCCCCCCGTAACATCATGCAGCACCAGAAGTCGCATTAAAATAAATTATACGTTAAAAATCCTATGTGGCTCTCAATGAAATATATTTAGAAATATTTGGCTTTTATGGCTCTCCCAGTCAAAAAGGTTCCTGACCCCTGATCTAACCGGACCCTCCTTCAGACCGGGGTCTCTAACGTCCATGGTTCTATAACATACTCAAAGGTTTTTACGCTTCCGCAACAGCAATTATTCATTTCAAATGTAAACATGGGAAAGCCCTCTCTGGCCAATGCTAGTTTTGTGGTTGTGTTAGTCGCCGTGTCACCAGCGGTACTGCCTGTAACCATCGAGGATGGCTGATTAGGAGGCTACGGTGCTTATCAAGTACACTACAGTGAGTGGTCACGTCTGTGTCTGTCGGCGCTCCTCGCATTTCCTTCCCCTCGCATTAGACTGACAGCCGTCACGACTTTCAAAAGCCGGCGTCTGATCGGAACCAACACACACACACCGGAAACACACGATTGCACACACCCTGTTTTCCCGAGCACCTGCACGTAGACGACCACATGCACACACATGAATGCATGCATGTACACAGACCATTGCCGATAGCCACACATATACTTTAATGTTGCAGCGGCATTGTCCTCGTTATCTCCTCTCGCCACAACCCACACTCTGCTTCAAGATGCTCTGGTGTGGCTTCATTATTATCAGAGTTGTGTTGTGGGTGCAAAGCTTCAGGCAACAGGGACAGGAGAAGTGTGTCTACATACACACACACATGGTAGACCACTCTGAATAGCCTCAGCCATAATGTATCATCATGATGCATGCAACTGATGTGTGAGGGATATTTTTAATGGGAACAGTATTCATTAGCAATTAATTCCTAGCCTGAAATAGGCCACGTAGAGACAATGGAATTACGTGGGGCAGCAACTGCATGTCCACCTTTTTTAATGTGTCCGTCTCTGTATGTATTTCTTATGTTATCGCCGTCCATCCATCTCTGCTGCATTAATGTCTCGGTTATTGCGGTGAGAAAGAAAGAACTCTAATTCTCCATAACCATTTTACTGCATGTGTAAAAACGCCGCATCCCCTTCATTTGCACAGCCGTAAAATGTTCCCGCCGCCTGAACTCCTTCCTACTCAGGACCTCAGATTTAGCAATTAACCCAACACTTTGCTTTCATTGCGGTGGCATTTTGCACCGCCAAGCCTGCATACAGAGTAACACTCAGGGCCGGGTGCACACAACATGATGTCCAATGGACAGTCTCAATTACATGACCGGCAATCATATTTCGTCGTGATCTAGGGGAAAGAATGATGTTAAATGTTATTATTTATGGTCACAATTTGTTAGACACAACTTGATCAGATCACAGGTCACTTCAGGGCAATTTCTTTACTTAATCAAAGGTCAAGCTCCTTAAAACTAATAAATACAATCTGTCGATATTCACCATTTTGCCATTGAGTAGGATTTAGAATTGGGTTTAGATTTGTTTCTCAAAGCCTGAATGCAATCTTCAGGCCAACTATGAATCGAGTCCTTTCCACTTAAAAATCTATAGTCCGTTGGGAAAAAAAAAGAAGAAGCAAAACGCCCATGAACCTTTAAAAAGTCTGTTGTCTTATTTTTCGTAAGTGTTTCGTAATCTTTTTGTGTTTTGATCCAATTTTCATTAGTGTTGCCATTTAAATTAATACAATAGGGTTAAGTCGTCATGAAAAGGAAAACGAAAAACTCTCATTGAAAGAAATCTTAAATCCTTAAATCATAGCATGAGGTTAGTGAGACTCTGCAATACAGTAGTATATTATGTTTGGATGTACCATAATGAGAGAAAGAAAATATTACCTGGTTTAAACTTTATTTATTCGTTTTTTACACAATCTTTCGCACACTGTCTGAATATACCAGTCAGAAATATACCGGTCAGAAATGCTGCGTTTTAGTGCCCCCTCGCGTAAACGCCCAGTCCGCTCTGATTGGTCAGCGTCTTTGGCATTCCGCATCTGCACTGTTGCCGTCTTCACAGCAATACTGCAGCCAGAGACTCAGTGTGTATGTCAACCTTACGGAAGTCCTGACGGCTTGTTGACAGGCACCGTTTGTGAATACAGCCTGTGTCTTTTTCTTTAAGAATTGAGCACTTCGATACTGTCAAAGTATTAAAAAATACATGAAAGTCTCACTTTCTACAACACATGAACTTTCAAATAGAATTTTTATTTATTATTGATACATTTAATTGTCAATGTACTAATGTCAGTTTCAATGCATCTAGCAAAGTATGAGTTCTCTAACATTCCAAACCATAATGGTGTTAATACACCAAATTAAAATGTAGAATAATCTATAGTCCCTTTTTTTGTTACTTATTTCCAGCCTGACAAAAAAGAGAATTAAAGATACATCCTGTATAAAATGCGTTGTCATCATGGTTATTCTAAGAAAAGGTTGAGATGGGAGATTGCTTTAGATAGTTTCCTCTCCGTGTTTACATGAAAGCAGGCAGACAAGCCGTAGAAGGATGTCTGTGCTTTTAATGGACCACCTGTCCCTGTGCAGATATGCTCCACTGAACCAAACTGTATGTAGTGTGCTATAATCACTGCTTCTCTCTGTCTCCATCTCCTGCCATCACTCTTTCTTTTCCCCCCCGCTGTCTTGTTTATTTTCACACTTGTTCTCTTTTTCTCTGTCCTCTTCATCTACAGTACCTCGCTGCAACTATTTTTGTATGCCCCCCCCCCCCCCCCTATTTCTTCGCAAACTATGTGTTGTAGGTGTGTGTGCGCTCGCACATAACATGACAGGCCTCTCATACAACAGTGTGTTGGTGATAGAAGTCAACCCTCGCTGCGGAATGCAAATGGGATGGAATGACGGAACGGGGTGTAGACGGACGCGGAGGATGCGGCCGACGGGATGCGTTGACTTGCGCGGTGTGTGTTTTGCATTCGAAAAAAAAGCAGAAGAATACATTTTCTAATCGCAGGTTGAAGTGTGTTTTGATACTCTTACGTTGCCCGTTTCATTTTAAATTAAGTCTTTTTCTCTTGAGGAGTCTTAGTCCATTGTCTCTAAACTCCTTTTATAATAATTGATGATACCTCTCGTCCTTTTATATATTCACCTTTTGTGTACCTTCTTTAGCGGTCTATTGTCTCACCGATTAAACGTCAGTTGGTGATCCAATGTGTACGACGTGAAGGCATGTGTCACCGTGAGTGGTCATTTCAATGCGTGTGTTTGTGATTTGTATACTTTGTTAGGATACACTTGGTAAAAGCCCTGATGTTTATGTGAAAGTCACATCTTTACCAATGCTCTTAGATAGTTTATGTATGCACATGCCCGTGTGTGTCTTATTGCAGGCTCTTATGCTAACCAGCCAGCACAGGGAGTGTGTGCGTGTGTGTGTGTGTGTGTGTGTGTGTGTGTGTGTGTGTGTGTGTGTGTGTGTGTGTGTGTGTGTGTGTGTGTGTGTGTGTGTGTGTGTGCTGGGTTGGCAGTGAGATCTGGAAAAGAGAAGCAATCACAAATACTTAAACCTGCAAATGGCCTTGATGTCCTGTGCTAAGCAGTCTGTGTTGACTGATGAGCCTGTTAACCCTGGCTGAAACAACTCCGGCACAGGGGATGAGACGGCAACGCTGGTCTCCGGCTGTTCCCGGACCATTTTTGCATGGGAATTGTGCATATTTAATCTAAGGTGCAAATACAAGCCCCCCCCCCCCCCTCCCTTTCTCCGTTTCTCATTATCGATGTGTAATAGTGCCCTGAGGCTGAAGGGCCTTAATTCACCAGCCCGTCCTAATCTTACCCTCAGTCACAGCCCCCTCCTTCCCTTACGGCCTGCTCTCTCTACCCAAGTCAGTACGAGTCCCAGTGCTCTTGCCAACATGTGTCTTACCTAGTCCTGTCCTACATATTGTGTTAGCCCTGGGCCAAAGCTGTTTTACCTTTCTAAACAGGCTAAGTGTGAGAACACTGGTGGGGGAGCATTATCTGTAAGACGATACAAATGTGATCCAAGAAGGCCGCTTCAAGTCCACTGTAGGTTTCAGGCTCATCAGAAGACAAAGCACTGCACAGAGGTTTATAAAGATAGGCTTTTACAACACTTGGAAATGATCACAGCCGATATCACTTCATCTTTTGTCACAGTGATCTCGAGCTAACAGTTTGACATTCACATGATTTGCATGACATGAGAGTGCACTCCATCGTACTGGATGACTCCTTCTTCAGCCCCGGTCCGCTACCTTCTATCTCCATGTCGTTTGAGGCACTCATACGTTTTACTTTTAAAATAGGGTTTTGAAAACTTAATTCCAGAAAATACTACCGGGTGTTTTTGTACTCACAATAAAAAAAATTGTGATATTCAAGATGGTTTTCTATAATCTTCTGTACTTCTATACTAAAACAGACAAATGTTGTGAAAAAAAACGTAGTTCTCAGGCTGCATGTCTTTCTCATTCTCTTAAACACGCATTAAATTGACTCTAAAATAAACACTTACAAATCAAATTTTTACTAGAATATGGGTCAAGAAATTTCATAGACACATTTCTCACTTTGTTGTTTACTGCTCCACACAAAGCTCTGGAAGTCCATGAGTATTCATGCTTTAGTTTGTTTACAGTTTCTTTGTGAGCTTCACAATAGTTTATGGGATTTAAAAACGTGAGCAGTGTGGACGCTTGTCCCCCTGACGGACTATCTGGGAAGTAAAGCTGAACCTAACCTGAAAACAATATTAAACTAGAATGGGCACTCGGTAGAGCGCATACCTTCGCATATCACAAGATTGGACATTGAATTATGAACATGTTGGCATTAGTTGCATGCCAATTGGATACAAATGTATCGTGCTATGGTAAAAAAAAGATGTTGACCTTTCCATGACCTTGACCTTTGACCCGATTGATACCAAAATCTAATCAAATGCTCCTCGGATAATAACATATTATTATTATTATTATCATCTAAAATAGTATTTTTAGTGAATGTAGGAAGCGTTAAACAAGATTTTCAGAAACAGTGCCAATGAAAATATTATACCATGTTTATGCCCAAAAAATAGGATACTGCAGGGAATCGAACCCCATCCCAGTAAACCGGGAGTACCATTACCAGTGCTTTTTCTTTTTGAGGCTTGTGTGTTATAATAATTTCTTTCATCATATCTCTTTGCCATGTCTGTCGTCTGGCTGAGAGTTAGTGTTAGCTCCGCCATATTGTTTTTGTGTCTTTGCGAAAGCAGGAGTCTTTCCTAGTGCCTATTTCTATGTGACATAACTCTCTAGCTCATGGGTGGCCAATCAGTCAGAGACTAAGAGCCATGACAAAGTGGTTAGTGTGATTATTATTATTATGGGGAGCAGGACACGGGGAGTTGGGGTCGGCCTGGGGAGTAGGGAGCCGGCGGCGACGGAACACGGGGAGTTGGGATCGGCCGGCGACGGGACACGGGGAGTTGGGGTCGGCCGGCGACGGGACACGGGGAGTTGGGATCAGGCGGGGCGGCGACGGGACACGGGGAGTTGGGGTCGGCCCGGGCGGACATGGGAGCATGGGAGTAGGAGTCGCCGCCGCCGCCCCAACACTGGGAGTCGTGGCGGCGACGGGACACGGGGAGTTGGGGTCGGCTGGCGACGGGACACAGGGAGCAGGAGTCGCTGCCCCGGCCGCGCCCAACTCCTTGGGGAGTCGGCCGGGGCGGCGACAGGACACGGGGAGTTGGGGGCGGCCGGGGCGGACATGGGGAGCAGGAGTCACCGTCCCTGGGGAGTTGTGGGGGCAACGGTACACGGGGAGTTGGGGGCGGCCGGGGCGGCGACAGGACACGTGGAGTTGGGGTCGGCCGGCGACGGGACACAGGGAGCAGGAGTCGCCGCGCCCAATTACCTGGGGAGTCGGCCGGGGCGGCGACAGGACACAGGGAGTTGGGGGCGGCGACAGGACACGGGGAGTTGGGGGCGGCCGGGGCTGCAACGGGACACGGGGAGTTGGGATCGGCCGGGGCGGCGACGGGACACGGGGAGTTGGGGGCGGCCGGGGCTGCAACGGGACACGGGGAGTTGGGATCGGCTGGGGCGGCGACGGGACACGGGGAGTGGGGGGCGGCCGCCGGGGCGTTGACTGAACACGGGGAGTTGGGGTCGGCCGGCGACGGGACACGGGAGCAGGAGTCGCCGCCCGGCCGCGCCCCGTCGCCACCAGCTTAGCCGCCCAACTCACTGGGGAGTCGTGGGGCAACGGGACACAGGAGTTGGGGCGGCGGGCTGCGACAGGACACGGGGAGTTGGGATCGGCCGGCGACGGACACGGGAGTTGGGGCGGCTGGGGCGGCACGGACACGGGAGTTGGGATCGGCCGACGACGGGACACGGGGAGTTGGGGGCGGCTGGGGCGGCAACGGGACACGGGGAGTTGGGATCGGCCGGCCACGGGGCACGGGGAGTTGGGGTGGGCCGGGGCGGCGACGGGACACGGGGAGTTGGGGTCGGCCGACGACGGGACACGGGGAGTTGGGGGCGGCTGGGGCGGCAACGGGACACGGGGAGTTGGGATCGGCCGCGACGGGACACGGGGAGTTGGGATCGGCCGGGGCGGCGACGGGACACGGGGAGTTGGGGTCGGCCGGCGACGGGACACGGGGAGTTGGGGGCGGCCGGGGCTGCAACGGGACACGGGGAGTTGGGATCGGCCGGGGCGGCGACGGGACACGGGGGGTTGGGGGCGGCCGCCGGGGCGTTGACTGAACACGGGAGTTGGGGTCAGCCGCGCGGGACGGGAGCAGGAGTCGCCCGCGCTTAACTCCCGCCCTGTCGCCACCCTGCCGCTCAGCCGCCCCCAACTCACTGGGGAGTCGTGGGGGCAACGGGACACGGGGAGTTGGGGGCGGCCGGGGCGGCGACAGGATACGGGGAGTTGGGATCGGCCGGCGACGGGACACAGGGAGTTGGGGGCGGCTGGGGCGGCAACGGGACACGGGGAGTTGGGATCGGCCGGCGACGGGACACGGGGAGTTGGGATCGGCCGGGGCGACGGGACACGGGGAGTTGGGGTCGGCCGGCGACGGGACACGGGGAGTTGGGGGCGGCCGGGGCTGCAACGGGACACGGGAGTTGGGATCGGCCGGGGCGGCGACGGGACACGGGGAGTTGGGGGCGGCCGCCGGGACGTTGACTGAACACGGGGAGTTGGGGTCGGCCGGCGATGGGACACGGGGAGCAGGAGTCGCCGCCCCGCGCAACTCCCGCCGTCCCGCCTGCCGCCCCAGCCGCCCCCAACTCACTGGGGAGTCGTGGGGGCAACGGGACACGGGGAGTTGGGGGCGGCCGGGGCGGCGACAGGATACGGGGAGTTGGGATCGGCCGGCGACGGGACACGGGGAGTTCGGGGCGGCTGGGCGGACGGGACACGGGAGTTGGGATCGGCCGCGACGGGACACGGGAGTTGGGGCGGCTGGGCGGCACGGGACACGGGAGTGGGGATCGGCCGGGGCGGCGAGGGGACACGGGGAGTTGGGGGCGGCCACCGGGGCGTTGACTGGACACGGGGAGTTGGGCGGCGACGGGCACGGGAGCAGGGATTGGCGTCGACTGTGGCTGGGAAAACATGTCTCACAGTCCATCAGCACTGGGAGTTACGCAAGTTGCCAGCATCTTTGCTTCATCTTCTCCAACTCGGTTACTCTGTCCTGCATCCTTCTCCCGAAGAAACCTAGATTCTTCTTTTTTTGCAAAAGACAGACATCCTCCAGGATCACATTTTGGTATCTAACCTGAATGATCTCATCATTGGAAGAAGCACATCTCTCAGTGAGACTCTGGATCTTCTCCTCCAGTTGGCATACGAGCACCTGATGCTTAACCTTCAGTCTCTCTGACTTTTCTTCTTCAATGGCCACGTTCTTGACACCCTTCTGCTCAAGAGAGTCACACATGTTCTGCCAGGCCTGGTTTCTTATGCTTATGAGCACCTGATGCTCAACATTCAGGGTCTCTAATTCTTTTTTCTGAATGTCCAGGTCTCTGACACTCTTCTCCTCAAGAGCGTTGCACTTGTTCTGCCAGGCCTGGTTGCTCTGGTTTAAGAGCCCCTCATGCTCAACATTCAGGGTCTCTAATTTTATTTTCTGAATGTCCAGGTCTCTGACACTCTTCTCATCAAGAGCATTGCACTTGTTCTGCCAGACCTGGTTGCTCTGGTTTAAGAGCCCCTCATGCTCAACATTCAGGGTCTCTAATTTTATTTTCTGAATGTCCAAATCTCCGACACTCTTCTCCTCAAGAGCTTTGCACTTGTTCTGCCAGGCCTGGTTGCTCTGGTTTAAGAGCCCCTCATGCTCAACATTCAGGGTCTCTAATTTTATTTTCTGAATGTCCAGGTCTCTGACACTCTTCTCCTCAAGAGCGTTGCACTTGTTCTGCCAGGCCTGGTTGCTCTGGTTTAAGAGCCCCTCATGCTCAACATTCAGGGTCTCTAATTTTATTTTCTGAATGTCCAGATCTCCGACACTCTTCTCCTCAAGAGCTTTGCACTTGTTCTGCCAGGCCTGGTTGCTCGGGCTTATCAGCTCTGGCTTATCAGCTATTTTTGGGATTTTTTTAGTGAGACTTTGTATCTTGTCTTTCAGTTGGCTTACATTTACCTTATGTTGAACCTTCAGGTTTTTGATTGCTTTCTGAACGAAGTCGTACCTGTTCTGCCAGACATGGTTGCTCTGGCGTAACAGCTGGCTCTGGCACTTTAGTTGCTCAGAGAGATCGACGTTCTTTTTCACAAGATCAAGTTTTGTACTTTCGCTCTGCTGGAGCTTCAATCTCAGATTGTTGATCTCACCAGTGGAAGAAGCAGATTTCTCAGCGACACTTTGGATTGTCTCCTGCATTTGGCTTGAATGCACCTTCAGTCCCTCTGAATCTTCTGTTCCAACGCCCTGGTCTCTGAAAGTCTTCTCAAAAGCTGTGTTCTTGTTCTGCAAGTCCTTGATCAGCTTCTTCTGGGACTTCAATTCCTCAGAGAATTTGATATTTTTTATCAGCAAATAAGAGTGGTGTTTGCTGCTCTGCTCGAGCTGTGTCGTCAGATCCTGGATTTTCCTAGCATCAGCTCTCTCCAGGTCTTGAGCTGGCTGGAGAAGTTCAACAATTTCCCTTGAAGACATTATGGTGTCTTTTAAGATGTGTGTGTCACTTGAAGAAAAAGTGGTCTTTTAAAAATAAAAGTGGTCTTTTAAAGATTGCGGTGGTCTGTAAAAGACTGTCTGTCAGTAATATCCTGGTTGTGTTGGTCTCTGTCGTGGATCCTACTCTTCTGCAAAAGAAGTGATGAGAAGGAAACAAATCTCTTGGTATTACATTCAAATTGGCCTTGATCTTTCTTTTAATGACGTCACACATGCGTCACTTGAAGCAAACAGCTAAGGGGCGGAGCATTCCATCCCCATGGAAACAACAATGACTACAAACCAAGAAGCACGTCCAAATGCCCGGATGTGATCCGTCCCTTTAACTGTGGATGTGTCGAATGATCCCAGAATGCATTGCGCACCACCAACCCGAAACAATGGCGGAGGGGAAAACATGCAACGGTTTTCTAAATACTGCCGTTGTTGAGTCACGGAATGTAATTTCAGGATGTTTTCAGGCGAGAAGTTAGTAGTCTGAGCATCGATCCTGTGGTTGGCTTGTCGAGATTCAGCCAAATAAAAATAAGCTCCGACGATGTCGGCGGTTGGAGGTCCTGCTCGCGGGACCAGGGAGCCCCGCGGCGCCGGGCGCTCAGCGCTCTGGTGCCCGCCAGCAACAGCCTGATGTCGGCTGGACCTTTTGAAATGACCCGGTGTCCCCGTCGCGGTTTGGAGGATGTAACGAGCTCTTTGCTCTCACTTTATTGTTTATTCACAAGTTAAATCACTTTGACCCAACTTCATATTTTAACTTAATATGAACTACAGTGTTTGACTTTTTACCAAATTGTTTTTAATTATGTCTGTCAATATAAATATCTGCTGCCCATTCAATGCATCGTAAGTCAGTGGCTTACTTGGAAATATACCCATATACTTAACATTATTTTGGACGATGAGAAATCACATCATATGTTTGTTTTTTAATAACATTTTGCTCCACCAATTTGCCTGGATGGACACATGAAATAAAATTATACTGCTATTTTAACACCACACAATAAAGAAACTGGAATCAGAGGGCAGCATTAGTATGAACTATATTGTAGATCAGAACATATGATGGGGTGTGAACATCAGTGGTATCAGTCGTGTTGCTCTGTGGAAAGCAAGCTAATATTGGTCAACACCACAACTTACCATCATATCACTGTCACCAGTCGATGGTTTTCCAAATAAATCTAAAATATTAAATATGTTGATGTTCCAGACATCTCTTCTTTTTCTCCCTGAGCTTTTCAGCTCCACCTTTTGAAAGGATTTCTGTATTATTCGTGACGGTTTGTGTCATGAGGAGATCAAAAGTCACATCTACAGCACAGAGCAGAGTTAAAACATCAAGCAGGTCACATTGCCACTTTCATTTCACTGCACACCCTGTGTGTGTATGTGACAAATAAAACATCTTGAATCTTGAATTTTACACTCAGCCAAACATTAGAGCCGAAACAATTAGTTATTCACTGTGCATCAATTTATAGAAAATTAAATGGGAGATATTATGATCATCGATCAATATTGTTTCGCCAAAATGCAAAAAAATGCCTAATTACAGAATGTGTTTTCTTTCTCAATTGTATATGTGAAATAAATATGTCAATATTTTAAGTACAGTCGCCCTATTATTCATCATGACCTCTATTTGTGATGAAAATTATTGAGAAAGAACTTGGTGGATTTGCTTATTGTTTTATTTTCTTTGAGACAAAACAAACACATCTTTTCACGATGAGCTTGTGAGGGTCTTCTGTTGCAGCTCTCTAGTGGTACTGTCTTCCCAGGGAGGACACCACCACGGCCAGGAACTTCTGGAGAGCAGCCTGGACTTCACCAGTGAAGTCTTTGCCCATCTGAGCAGCGACCACGATGGCCAGGCAGTCGGAAATGAGCTGCAACACAACAATAACTAGAATGGGCACTCGGTAGAGCGCATACCTTCGCATATCACAAGATTGGGCATTGAATTATGAACATTTTGGCATTAGTTGCATGCCAATTGGACAAAAATGTATCGTGTTATGGTAAAAAAAAAGATTTTGACCTTTCCATGACCTTGACCTTTGACCCGATTGATCCCAAAATCTAATCAAATGGTCCCCGGATAATAACCAATCATCCTACCAAATTCCATGTGATTCAAGAAGATTTGACCTGTTCATGACCTTTGACCTTGACCTTTGACCCGATCGATCCCACAATCTAATCAACTGGTCCCCGGATAATAAACAATCATCCCACCAAATGTCATGCGATTCGGTTCAATACTTTTTGAGTTCTGCGAAAGATTTTGACCTGTTCATGACCTTTGACCTTGACCTTTGACCCGATCGATCCCAAAATCTAATCAACTGGTCCCCGGATAATAAACAATCATCCCACCAAATTGCATGCGATTCGGTTCAATACTTTTTGAATTTTGCGAATAACACGCATACAAATAAATAAATAAATACACGGCGATCAAAACATAACCTTCCGGCATTTTCAATGCGAAGGTAATCAACATACAAGCTAAACATATGACATTCAAGCGGAAGCGATGAAAATAGATTTTTACAAATAATCTCACCTCTCCTTCTGGAGGTTCAGTCAACTCCTCTGATTATAATTTTTTTTCTAAACTGGCTATTATTGGAGGACGGCAGATAAAATGCATACAGGAAAGAAGTTTGATCGTAAAAGCACATTATTCAGAGCTGGTTAGAACACTATAAAACGACCCCGACACCTCGGGGCAGAAACATCAGTTGGTAAATAAAGTACAAATGTTGGTTAACTATCTAATTTAAAAACTAAACGGTAGAAAATATGCTTTTGAAAAGTTGTCTGCTGCTCCTTGAAATGGTTTCTTTGTTTCTCCGCGTTGCATTAGTTGGGAATTCTGCATCCGTTCCATGATTAATGCGATTGAGTGTCACTGAGAAGAGCTCTCTGAAGCATCTATCCATCTAATTCCATCTATCACTCCATCTCTCTCTCTCTGTCCTCTCATCCCCCTCTAATCCAGCCAACACTTCTCTGCAGGACAGAACAATGAATGTTTCTTCTCATTTACTCGTTCTTCTCACCCCTGTCTTTCTCTTTTCCCCTCTTCTTTTTCTTCCTTGTCTCATGCATCATATTACTACCCATATGAGAGCAAAGGAAGTGTGAAGAGTGGCGTGTGTGTGTGTGTGTGTTTCGGCGAGTGTGTGTGTTTTGAAGAGGGACCCCATGCTGTGTATGTAATTTCTTGTTTGTACATGGTTCCCAAACATCTTTGACCACTGCGGAGCGGGGGAGAGATGTTTAGAGAGACGGGGAGGTTGAAAAAAAAAGGATTGAGAGAAAGGGAAAGAGTGGGGGGAGGGGAGGAGGGGGGGAGGAGGGGGAAACAGGATGAAAACAAAAAGCAGCTCGGGTTTCTCAGATGCATATTTCATCAATCATGTGAATAAGTCGTGGTGATTATGCATGGCGGTGGCAGGCCGAGGGGGGGCTGATTACCATACACCATAAAGGCTGCTTTCTTATCTCACACACACTGATTAGTTTCTGTCTGCAGATAGCCTCTCACGCTTCACTCTTTTTCTCACACACATACTCGCACGCTTGCAGGGGCGAGTAATACATGTAAACGTACAAACACGCACACACACACACACACACACACACACACACACAATGATGCTAAAATACAGGTGAAGGGAATTTACCAGGTGCCAGTGGGCCAACCCTAAGATTCAGATGAGAAAGTTTCTTAGAGTCTCTCATTTCTAACTGGTTTAACTTATCCGAGTGTCCAAATATTCTTCAAGAGAGCTGTGTTAAGACCATGTGATCTACTGATATAACACCTCCCAAAACATTGCATGTCAAAGGCGGATGTGATTTCTGTCACAAATAGCAGCGTGATGGACTGTTGACGATCCGTGATCCGAACAGATCCCCCCAGCTGGTTCAGCATCTGGTGACCTGTGGGTCAATAACACCGTTTCACCGTCATAGTGTGAAATAAAGTTCGGTATAACCCAATTATTAATGAAAATCTGTGATCAGGATATCGGCGTTCAAGCTTTTCTATTTGTCGATCCCTGGTAATGTTTCATTGTGAACAACAAATCAGTGTTGGAGTGGACAGGAGAGGAGCTTGTGTTGATGGAGGTCGGATTCAGGTACATTTGGGGCAGGGATGTCTATGTGTACAGATTGTAAAGCACTGCGAGACAAATTTGTAATTTGTGAAATTGGGCTCTACAAATAAACTGAATTGAATTGAATTATGAGGCATTCATTGAGCGAAAGTCAATTATAATGTTGTGATGTGTTCAAATGTAATCTTGTCAAATGTAGTATTGAGGAGAAACCTGTATACATCTCGTTGGTTGAAGGAGATGTTATCACCATGTTATCACAGCAATATATATATAATAGATAGTTGAAAGTGAATTATAAGCTGTTATAATATAGCCAAACAAAGTGTGCAATTATCTGCTTCACCAACTGGTGAGAGGAGTTGGGGAAAACAATAGACCTAAAGACCATAACCAAAAGGTATGAATGAAATACTGCAGGATTTCTATGGCACTGTGTGCAGTGGAAAGGGCGACCACTGCGGGATCAGCAGTTAGAATGAGATCTAGCTAGGCTAGTTTTAATGATGTATTATAAGCTGCTTCGGCTCGTGTTAGGAAGTTTAATGAAGCGATAAGGTCCTCGAGGCAGAACTGTATCGTCAATAATGTTCAAGGGTTTGCCGGCCCTCCGCGATACAGTACTGCCTCGACTACCTTATTGCTTAATTAAACTTCTTAACACTAGCCGAAGCAGCTTATAATTGTTGAGTATTCTGAAACTGGGCACTTCGCAGATGGTGGAAAAACAGGCTTCCGGACGCGCGTGGATTAAGTTATCAACATTTAATGGCAGGAAGTGTAAATCAAACATTTAAGGCGCTCTTCCTCGTGTCCCGGCTGCCGGCTCCCGGCTCGGGAGCTCAGCCTTCCCCTCGGGGCTTACCTGTGAAAGAGAACGAATCTCTCCAACACACGCAGTCTCATACTCTTCCTGTTTTTCGGTCAAACCGTCACTTCCGGTTCCAGTCGCTTTCACAATAAGAGTCCCGTCTTGTTATTGACTGCATTAGTCACCTTCACAATAAAAGTCTCTTGTTATTGTAAATCACTTCACGGAATTCAACCGGCTTCGTCAATCTATAATACTAACATACAGTCACTCTCATGCAACATACATTAATTCTTGCCATTTACATTTGCATAGAGTAAACATTACCCCTATGCTTCATAATACAGTAATAACAATATCAATATTCTCCTTAATATTTTCTATTATAATATCTTTCTGTATGTATTAATTTAAAACATAAGACCTCTGAAGATGTTATCAAAATAAACTATTACAACTTAACAATATACATCATTAAAACTACTAAATAGTTTTCTTTATCAATACAAATATTATCTTTTTTTTATGATCAAAAAGCCCTAGAAATTATTATATTAAAGTAAAAGGATAACATGTATAACTGTTGGTGGTTCACACTGACTTCAGAGCGGTTGAATTTATGTTTGGTACGGGAGCTGAAAGGTTTTATCTGCGTGTTATTTTGCGAACATCGCGATACATTTGACTTTATCCTCATTTCAGACCTGTTGTACGTTATATTTTCTCATTGGGTTATCATATCATTTTTAGCATTATGTTTGCAAAATAACACAAAAGACATAAATGAAAACATGTGTATCTATCTTTCAGGACCTTCCCCTCACTCAGTGGCCATCCTTACCATAATAACACGACGACGTTTTGACAGTTTTTCTCATGTATTTATGACTTTCTAATCTTTAATCTGAGAATATCCAAGGTTTTGTCATGTACATTTCCAATCTTAATCTCAGAATCAATCTAATTCAGATTATTGTTTTCTTCTAGATATTACCCCCAGCTGCATAATTTGCTTTTCTCTTCTCTTTGCAGAAAACACATTCTTCTACATCTAAAAATAGGTTGCTTCTAAAAAAAAATTTAAAAAAGGAGAAGCAGAGTTTTTACATCAGGCCTTTTGACACCTTTGCATCTGAAATGTATTCCAACGTGTATGTTGTCTATTTTTACTGGCTTTCTTTGGGTGGACCGAGTGGTCACTATAGGAAATGAAAGTAGTATGGCTATCTTATTCTCAGGCTAATGCGTTGCAGTCTGTAGGTCATTTCCCTGCAACGTTGGCCTTTACATGGCGCAGGAGAGAGAAAGAGAGAGAGAGAGAGAGAGAGAGAGAGAGAGAGAGAGAGAGAGAGAGAGAGAGAGAGAGAGAGAGAGAGAGAGAGAGAGAGAGAGAGAGAGAGAGAGAGAGAGAGAGAGAGAGAGAGAGAGAGAGAGAGAGAGAGAGAGAGAGAGAGAGAGAGAGAGAGAGAGAGAGAGAGAGAGAGAGAGAGAGAGAGAGAGAGAGAGAGAGAGAGAGAGGGAGGGAGGGAGGGCAGAATTAGCTACGTATGAAAGGCCTCGCTTTGTGTCTCAACCAGGGAATTAGAAATTACTTCTTCTCTTGCGCTCCTCTCTCTCTCTCCCTCTGATATATAATGTAAACTCATTTAGTAACCAGGCTTGAGCTGCGTTGCGCTGTCTTGAGCGTCTGCATGTGAGGAGTGTGCCTGGGACGCATTAGGGCCTCCTGACAGGGGCCTGGGTGAAATAAGTGAAATTAATGGAGCTCCTTTCATGTCGGACAAGGCCGCGGCACCCCTTTCACGCCGCGTACAGTCACCGAAAAGTCAATACTTTTTTATTACTCCTCGCTTGCCCTACATTCCCTGCTACAAGTGCTCCGTTCGCTAATTGGTTTCAGTTTGCAGAGAAAGAGAGAGGGAGAAAGAAAGGTAGAAACGGGAGAGAAAGAGAGGGAGAGTACTCCATCCCGAAGAACACTGAGGCAAATAAATCAATCTGATATTTTTTTTTTTTTCTCTCCCCGCTGTCTTTTCTCATTGAGCAACATCATGGCCGAGAGAGGGAGAGATGAGAGGGAAATAAAGGAGAGAGCGAGAGGGTAAATGGTTGGTTAGAGCGCGCCTGGTCCCCTGGGAGCGTCATGATATCTGGGAGCCTGTTAATGGAGACGAGTGGTTAAAGTGGTCGAGGGCCAGGTCAACCCAGGGGGCTTCTAACCGGCAACCTCACCTCCAGTTGGCGGCTCGCGCTCCGGGCTCAGAGGCACAATGGAGCAATTTATACCAAAAAATCTAGTTCCAGACTGACGCGTTGATAGATTTTTTTTGCAGAAAATGACATCCGTCTCCACGCGTGCGCCGATATTGTGATCGGTCTTTACCTGCCGAGGCCTGCGGAGTGGTTGTTTATCGGGTCGTGTGCGTTTCTCAAGCCGCCAGTGTGCCAGTGCGTGTTGTTATCTTGCATTCTGGTGATGACTCGTGGTGCGGAATGAACAGAACAACGATTTGCAGTTTAAAAAAATGGAGCTAGGAAAACATCTTGTGAACGATTTGGAATTTGACTGCTGTGGAAACTTCATAATTGGGTGTGTCTGCATTTCTGCAATTATACTGTGTGTGTGTGTGTGTGTGTGTGTGTGTGTGTGTGTGTGTGTGTGTGTGTGTGTGTGTGTGTGTGTGTGTGTGTGCGCTAAATGTATGTGTCCTGTCTGCCAGTATGCTGTTCACTGTTGGGCTAAGCTTAAGTGGCAGTGGGGTTAGCCTCTTTCAGAAACAGCACAGCCACAAATTGATGTGACACTTTGAACCCCCTTCATCCCTCCCCGCCACCTCACACACACACACACACACACACACACACCAATCAGCCTCCAGTTAAAAGGAGGTTCCACCAGTCTCATTTTCTTTCTGCGTCCCAGCTTTTCACAGCTCCAGAGTGGGGCTAGGGTAGGTTTGGGGGGGTTACGACGTGTGTGTATATGTGTGTGTATGTGTGTGCATGCGAGCGTGTGCGTATGTGTGTGAAGGAGCTGTCACACAGGGCTGGCATCACCATCCAGTTTGCCATCTCTTTCTCAGCTTGACAAGTCCCTGCTTCCTACCCCATGGCTAACACGCACGCACACACACACACACACACACACACACACACACTGTCTCTCGGTCTGTCTGTCTCTCACACATATGATATGTGAACAGACCGATCACTAACTCACATGCACTGTATGAATGCATACAACGAAAACATGTTCACACACACACACACACACGTCCGTCATGCTGCATATTACACAATGCATGTTTGACAAAACCTTTAGCGTGCTCTGGACCCCGTGACAGTAACACATCACATCCCATCATTGTTACTGAAAATGTAGCTGAATTTAGACTGGACTTGAACTTTTGTGTGCAAGATTTCGAGAGAGAGAGAAAGAGAGAGCGAGAGAGAGAGAGAGAGCGAGAGAGAGAGAGAGAAAAAGAGAGAGCGAGAGAGAGGGAGGGAGAGAGGGAGGGAGAGAGAGAGAGAGCGAGAGAGAGAGAGAGAGAGAGAGAGATCTTCTCCGCAGTGTTTGGCGTCAGAGGGGTTCTGTTTGTTACAAGGACAGGCTTGTCCCCGCCCCCAGGCTTCGGCATTACGATGATTGTCATGGCGATGGAGTGTGAGTGACAGGCGGGTTCACATGTGGTAGCCGGGGAGCAGGAAGCCCGCACCGCCCCAGTCCCTGACATTAGTTTGTCCTTCATCAAAACTTTACACTCGTTTATTACTGCTCTCTCTCCCTCTGTTGCAAAATCTCTCTCATTTACTTTTTTTTTTTTTTTTTTACCATCTGTCCCTCTCATGTGCTGATCTCTTTTTCTCTCCTTTATTCTATTTCTCCGGCACATGCGTTCTCATTTACATTTAATTTAATACTCATATATCTCCACTTCTTTTTACATCCTTGTCTCTCTTACCCTTTTTCTAATTTTTCTCTTGCTGTCACTTGCCAAGCATGTGTTTATTTGAGTGTTTTTTTGGACACCACACTGCACTTTCACATGTATAGTGCTTTCCCCACGTGTGTGTCTGTTTGTGTGTGCGTGTGTCTGTTTGTGTGTGTGTGTGCAAGCATTTTTATCCCTGTGCATTTTGTACTTTTTTTTGTCGAGATGTATTTGTTGATGCAAACGTCCATGTCCGTGTGTGTGTGTATGTATGTGTGTGTGTGTGTGTAGGTGTGTAGGTGTGTTTTGGTCATAGAGCTTTTTGTGCAACGCAGCAGAAAAGGAGGTCAGGCTCTGCACAGAGACTCCGGCATTCATCATTAGCCTGCTGGTAATGTTGCCCGTTACAACCGTGATTAAGAGCCCCGCTTAGTTCCAGCAGCCGGTGCAGACACACACACACACATAAACACACTCACACACACACACATACATACTCTCCCCTGTCTACTACGTCTCAGGTGCTCTGTAGTTCTACGGGAATCTCTCTCTTATACGTTAACAGCCAGTTCAGCGTGCGCTCATGTGAGGGTGTGAGTTGTTCGGGGTCTGTGCTGGACATGGACTCTCACTGCGAGGAGGCTTCAGGGCCTGATGAGGAACCTGTCATAGTCAATCATGAAAAGAGCAATTCACCGCTCCACACACACACATACACACACACACACACACACAGCAGGAAGTTGCACATGGTCTTGATGAGTGTATTTCTGAATCATAATGGATGGACGTACACCTTCATCTCCATTTATGAAAGTCAGAAAACTGTCATATTAGCCTTCAGCCGTCTTCATTGAATAGTTATTTTTGTATGGAAAACATCCACTTAAAAGCACGTTTGCCTTGCTGCCCCTAAACAAATGTCATCAAATCCCACATTACATCCTCACAACTTTAAGTCAGATGGCGGGAGTTGGTCCGTATGTGTTGAGATGCATATCCAGCAGGTGAAGATAATAAAAGACACAGACTGCTTCCCCTGTCTGGATCATTTCCCGCCGTGGTTTTGGACCTGTGATTGGTTTGCACAAGGACAAACCAGGGAGTTTGTAATAATGAATGTTTGAACTCTGATTTATTAACTTAATCAAGGCAAACCTGATGGAATGTCCACCCTTTTGCCTATTGTTCCTGTTGTAACAAAAAGTCTCTCCTCCCCCCCCTCTTGGTCCTCTCTGCCTCTCCTCCTCTCCAGCCGGTCAAGACATTGTTCTCCACCTCCATCCTTGATAAGTGTGCTCCTCTGTACTCCGAGGCTGGCAGCAGTGTGTGACACACCTCCTTCTGGCCTGGAGAAAATGAAGAGAAGTACAAATAAAGATTGATTATTGTGTTTACTACATTGTTTTTATTTCAGTGCCAAATGGGTTCATTAGTCTTTTTAAGTTTAGCGACGTCACCTTCTGATCAAATGAATGTATTCTGCAGTCAGCTGTTTAGTTTGTGAGTGGGAATGTGCAGCAGAAGCAGGTCCAGTCGGGTGAATAAACACCTATACGTCACTGTGTTGATTCAATATCAAAAATATAATTTTGTTGTGAAAGAAACACCCATAACAGGTATAATTTATAAAGAGTCACAGGATTTTTCCAACCATAAAAGGCCAAAAACTGAAATTCACAATTGGTGCTGAGAGGATACATTCAGATTGATTGATTGCCAACACAACACAATCATTGATACACATTTTTAGTTAAACTATTTGACCAGTCTGGATAGGGAAGTGTGGTATTTCTATGAAAATGATACAGGGTGCCAGGTTTTGTTTAGATCAAATTGTGAGATTTGAGATCACACCCCGGCTAAAATGATGACATCATTATTAATAATGTCATGTAGGATTGGGACAATATACCATTATGTGGTCATTGTGGTTTATGAATGAATTTAGCAATGTATATAGCAAACAGTATAATAAGTAGGGCAGAAATAAATGAGAGTTTTCAATAGTGATTGATCTACCAATTATTTTCATAATTAACTATTTGGTCTATGAAATATCCAGAAATTGTGAAAATTGCCCATCAAGTTCCCAGACCCCATGGCCACATCCTCACATGTATTTACTGTCCAAAGACTAAGCCAACCATTAACATATATTTACATTTAATGAATTGAAAAAATAAATAATTGTTTCACCTCAAAAGAAAATCATGTATCATCTTTTTTCCGATCCCTTTTGAAAGACTTTATTCCAACTCGACTACATTATTTCGACCTTGCTGAACTTAGTCTGATCGTGAAGACGTCACATGACACCTCCTCCCCCTGAGGCGGGACTCCGTCACACAGTGGACTGTTTGATGATGAAGTACAAAGTGAGTTCAGAGTCTCTCCTCTCCATCACTTCTTTGCCTCTGGCACCGACACGGGGCACAAAGGCGTATATCATTTAATCGACTTGTTAATTCTCTAACACAAACTCCCCTCCCCCGTCCTCATACTTCACGCGCTCCCCCCCCCCTCGTCTTTTCTTGTTTGTTCCCGCTTCTTCTCCTCCGCGTTGCCGGCGTGTTCCCCCGGGGCCTGTATCTATACGGCGTGGAATCGGAGCAGAGACAGAGCATTTAGTAATGGCTTCTTAATGGGCTTGTCGACAGCCACATTAGAGCGCACAGGCAGCGGGCGAGGCCGAGCAGCGATATGCCAAGCCAGATGCCATGCCAGCTGTGGCTCTCCGCTCTCTCACTTACACTCTCGTTTGTAATCACATCTCTCATACGGATGGACGCCATGTGCGTAAAGGGGAGAAAGCAGACAGAGAGGCATGTCCCCTCCCCAATTCTTTTCAGGATACTCTTTTAATCTGCTCCGTTTCTATCTGTCGTTCTATCTATCTTTCGCAAAATGATGTCATTAATAGGGATGTGGTGGGAAGGCAAAAGTAAACTGTGATTGTTGCTGTGTGGATGTAACTTAACCCTCCTGTTACCTTTATATTTACTAACATATTTTACCCTCGGGGTCAATTTGACCCCAGCAATTAAAACCTCCAGAAAATTATTAGAATTAATATTGTTTCCCAAGTTTAAGTGTGAGGTACTTTATGTTTGTTTGTTGACTACCTAAATAGCCCTTTAAATATATAAAAAAGTTGATATTTCTTATATGTTTGACACAGTGAAAAACAGCCTGGGGTCAAATTGACCCCAAAGAACACCGACGTTAAACATTGAATGGGGTCAAATTGACCCTAAAGGTAACAGGAGGGTTAAAGGATCATTTGGGGTTATCGCAACACAGTAATAAGTCCGTAAACACCAGTTTATTTGTTTGAATCTAGGAAAATGTCAAAAACACTCAATAAAAGTACGATGGAGCAAGAAACGCAGGTAGTTCGAGGATCACGCAGGTTTTTAAACACACCCACAAGCAAATGCAACAACACTGAGATGTACATCCTCAAAGAGACCCCCGCTGCCTGCGTCCAGGAACTCAGTCCAGGAACTCCCTCTACCTCCCGAGCCGCCCTCTGCATGAGCATTCATCTGGATGTGAACGTTGAATGGTTTTAACACGAGTTGATTGTCGTTTGAATGTTGTGTATCGCAGGCTGTGCCAGCGCTCTGCTCCAGCCCGGCCAGAGTTCGCCAGACTAAAATACATATTGATGCAATACGTGGTTAAAACATTGACATGGGTTAGTATTACCTCAAAGGTGCAGCCACAGTTTACAGATCGATTTCTTCTTGATTTGGGAGGCATTTATATTTGTGTATTTGACAGTTTAAAAATCAAGTGTTTATCATCCCTGGTATATACACTACCGTTCAAAAGTTTGGGGTCACCCAGACAATTTCGTGTCTTTCATGAAAAATCACACTTTTATTTATCAAATGAATATAAAATGTAGTCAAGACATTGACAAGGTTAGAAATAATGATTAATATTTGAAGTATTAATTTTGTTCTGCAAACTTCAAGCTCAAAGGAAGGCCAGTTGTATAGCTTATATCACCAGCATAACTGTTTTCAGCTGTGCTAGCATAATTGCACAAGTGTTTTCTAATCAGATATTAGTCTTCTAAGGCATTAACAATGTATAGAGTGTATTTTTGAATAATTTAATGTTATCTTTATTGAAACAACAGTGCTTTTCTTTGAAAAATAAAGACATTTCTAAGTGACCCCAAACTTTTGAACGGTAGTGTACATAATTTTTAACATGAACAAAACGTGTTTTCAATAAATTAGCAATATTTGTACTGAGTGAAACATTTTACTGCTGGGAATAAACTTGTAATATACCATGTAACATAGCCACACCGACACAGATCTTTGGCATATCTGTACTGTAAATCGTTATGAGTTATAGGTCGATAAATAGTACAGTTTATGCAGATATACGGTATCAAATCAGCCTCCACGTCAAATTCGGCCAATTAATTCCTTTCCCTCTTCCGAGCCCCCTGATTCCCTGATTCCCTGATTCCCTGATTCCCTGATTCCGTCCCCTCGCTCGGATCACACCCGTCTTCGAACTCGGCCTTCCTTTTGATCTACACACCTGGAGAGTTCATTCATTACATTTTTTGCATCGTTGCGAATTCCATCGCATTTGAAACATCTGTCCCCAGACCGAAAAAAAAACATATGAACACCTGGCGAAGTCCTCCAAAGTGCCTCTGTAGTTGTTCCTGCAACAGTAGGTGACACGATGACACACCCATTCTAACAAGGTGAAATACCAGCACAGGCTGGTAAACACAGGCTGTCGCGATTGGTAATAAGATCCAGAATTATCTTCCAGCGGGAACCTTTTTAATGGTTGATTCTCAGGCTGATTAAAAGTTAGAGGAGGTGAAGAGGACAAATACAGAGAGACACTTCACATTTGTTCAGATCTTACGCCTGACCTTGGACGAGGCTCTGATCATCTCAAGAATCACAAGGGCATTACGGTCATAAAAATAAAAAGGGAAATCACAAGACGGGATACAAAAAAAGAAAATATATTAAAAAGGTAGTAAAAACGAAAAAAGAAAGGGAGGATATACAAGTTTAGCAAATATATGAAAAAGAAAAAAACTGCAGGAAGGAAAGAAGAAAATAGTTTTAGAAATATTGAGCGAAACGGGATGTCAGAAAGAGGGAGTGATTCAATTAATAGATGATTTAATCAATTAATGAATATTAATGTGCGACAGTGTAACCAGGGGCTGGAATGTCTTTGCCAAAGGTCTTATAGGTCTCCAGTAGGGGGAGCCATGTGTCAGTGACTCCTGTGTCAGCGTGTGTGGAAAATCTTTCATCAAACCTTCGTGTGTGTGCATGTGCGTGTGTGTGCGTGTGTGTGTGTGTGTGTGTGTGCCAAAGATTGAATAGTCAGAAGGTGGTTCTTTGTTTCCTCATCTGATCTGATCTCGTTGCTATCAAACCACATTTTCCTGCGTCAGCGATGATCAAGTGTGATGAGGATGCAAAGAGAGTGAGCTCTGTGTGTGTGTGTGTGTGTGTGTTGTTGTGCTTCCCTGCATGTTGAGCTGTGTGTGTGTGTTTATGTATTGGCAGTTGATAGCATTTTAGGAGTTGAAGCGCATATAGAGACTGGCGGCCCTCTCCAGCGTATCGACAGCTGCCAATTGTCACTCCGATGACTGACAGTTCTGTATTGATGGATCGGACCTGCTGACAGAGAGATGGAGGACAAAACAAAAGGAAACGGAGCACCGTTGGCGGAGAGGGGGCAGCGGGGACGCCAGAGAAAAGGAATGAAACGGCCGGGAGGAGAGAGTCTGCTGACTGGGACCTGAAACTTTGTCAAGGTCATGGGTGAATAAAGGGGGGGGAGGAGTGGGAGGGAAAGTTTCTCACATGGGTCGGAGTCAGTCCACACTCGGCTCTATCACCAGAGTACATTTCCTTTAGAGGAAGGACTTGTTTCTTCGACTGAATGCTTATTTATTCTTTTCACATCGCACTCTGACTTATTACAGTTGGCAAAGAAGTCGTTGCTATGGACATTAGCGACGGCTCCACTCTAGTCAAGTGGACCAGTAAGTCACGACTGAGACAGGGAACCAAGTGGAATGTATCCGCTGTTCATTTTATTTTGTATGCCTTTGCTTTTGTTCTATTGTGACATGAAAAGTGTCCAACGTAAGAAAGGCCTCCACCGAGAATCTCACTTCCAAGCGAACCACGATGTGTGTTAAGTCCTACAGTCAAGGAAAATACAAGCTTTCGAGTTTTTTTTTATGGTGTTCCGTTTTCGGTTTTCTTTACACCTGAGTAAGCTTTTTGCTAATCTCAAAAACCTCTAAACTGAAAGGTGTCGTGGTTCTATTGAAGAGGAACGCTCTCATCACTTGTTTTGGTTTCTTATTGTTACAACAAAGTAGTTTTGGAGTGAGCTGCGATCTTTGTTTGTCTCCTTATTGACCTTCGCAACCCATCCTCATTACACACACACACACACACACACAGACCTATAGACACAATAGTGTGTACGTAAGATATTTTGTTGGTTGTGTGTGTGTGTGTGTGTGTGTGTTGCCTCACCTCAGGAAACTTGTGGCTAATTCCATTAGTGGGAGGGGAGAGTATGTAAATGAGGGTAGACAGCTGGTGGTGAGGGGAGATTGATGGAGTGAGCCTAGGGGGCCAAACACACACTCACACACACATTACTACACTTACACACATGTGCAGGCATTGTCTTCATAATAACATTGTGACTCAAACTGAACCTATTGTTCTTTAGACTCATCGGACACACAGCAGATCCCAGGTTGGAGCGGTAACCCTTCTATAGAAGTGCCAGAACACTGCAGTTCCTCAAATGGCCACTTGAGACTGCTGGAATTAATTTTAAAAAATCAATTAAATTAGGAAAATGTATCAATGAAACTATCTTACCCAGTCGCAAAAAAAAAGTTGCAATATCCACAAGTAGCAACTAAAGTATGATTCTACTTTTTAATGGTTATTATTAGGCACTCATATTACTTGATTATGGAAAGATTGTGCTCTTGATAAGGTATTGACAAAGTAAAAAGTGACTTAAAGAATGAAATGAAAGTATAACATTTGCTCACAATGTCTTGTGGCTGACTGTCAGAACATTTCAAGTGTTTTTTTATTCCCTAAACATAATTACACACGAGAGTGAGGTTGTGGGTCCTGGTAAGCATTGTTTACGTCCTGCACTTGAAAAAAACATATGTATTTACTGTGTGTACGTATCGCATATAGCATATAGGTAGATGGAGTGATAGATAAAGACAATGAAAGAAGAAACAGAGACAGATGTCAGACAGTCTCTGTTTATCATTCTGGAGCCTCTCCTGTTGGTCACAGCTCTGCTTACACTCACTCGCTATTACACACACACACACATGTACACACACACACAGATACACATGCACACGCAAACATGCACACACAGGGAGGTGTTGGTCATAATCCTATTGTGCATCAGCAGTACCGTGGGACTCTCTCATCACCTGTCACCTCTCACACACACACACACACACACACACACACTCACAGACACTGTAATCCTGTCGGTGACTGTGATGGAATTTAGAGGGGATTTCATTTTGTTATGAATCTAACAGCAAACTGTGAATCATGGGAGCAAAAAGTAAAGGACACACATGAACACACATACTGTACACACACACGTTGTTGTTGTTTCTGCGAGTCACTTTGATCTGGTGACAACTTCTATATTCACTGAGCCCATCATTTATTCCCCAAATATGTCTGACTCTTCTTCTCCCTCGTGGAAATTTTGCATCATATTATAAGCAAATTAAAGAGAAGGCCTTCCGATGCGGGACTGTAGATGTCCGCGGGGGACATGGCTGCAGAAGAGAGCTGTGAGGGTGAAGGAGGTGAGATGCTGCTGCATGTTTAGAGACATGAAACCATCACACACACAGGAGCAGCACGGGGGAGCAACTGTTCCTCTCTTTAAGGTGAGCTATTGTTGGAGGAATGTGATGGAGAGGGCTTGATTGACAGAAAATGAGAGAGGAGGCTGGGCAGTCTGTCATATTGCTAATGTGATAGGTAAGGCCTCGAGGACACACACACACACACACACACACACACACAACAGAGTGACTATCTCAGACAGAAACTAAAAACACATCTTTACTGATTATATCTTGAGTAAAAACAGATTAGCACTTCAGTGGCACTTGAATGGCACTTACTGATGGTATTACCATTACTCATGGTATTACGTATGGCACTACTTATGTTATTACTTATGGTATTTTTGTAGTTTGGCTTTCTTAAAGCAATGTTACTTTCTTGATTCTTGTACTTTTGAGTTTGTACTCGAGGTTGATTCACTTATTATAAGTTGCTTTGGATAAAACATCTGCTAAATGACATGTAGTGTAATCTCTCGACACATCAACACACACTTCATGTTCCATCTCTCTCTCTGTCTCAATCGCCTTCCCACATACACATGAACAGTTTGTCATGTTCCTCTCTTCACACACAGACACACACACACACACTCCACCTCTATAGCTCTCTCTCTCTAAATCACTCACACACACCAATATATTGGCTCAATGTTTGGCTGCTTGGGGTTTTACTGCAGGTTAATAATGAGAGGAGAGGTGTGTGACCCTGTCAGAACTGTGAGAAACTGACCCAAAGAAATCAGACAGGGGCCGAGACCCCAGAACCCTGAGGGCATAAAGTGTGTGTGTATGTAATAGAGACGGGGCAACGTGTGTGTGTGTCCATCTTCTCATGGATGACATATGTGGACTCATTTACATACGATTACCTTTCTATTGGATATATGGTAACACACACACACACACAGATTGGTGGATTGGCCTGGTGTGATGCCCCTGTCAGATGTCAGGATGCAGATGGGATGGAGGGGGGTAGGTCACGTCTGCTTCCCTCTCTCTCTCTCTCACACACACACGCTTACACACACACACACACCTGTCTTGCCCCCCTGAGGTGCCCAGTTACTAAGAGAGTTGTCAGCACGTCTGTGTGAGGCTTCAACTGTTTGACATCTGCCAGCGACCCCCAGAAACACACACACACATACACACACACACACACACACACATAGACGCATATCTCCCCTACCACCACATCTCAGAACAACAGAGCGTCTCCCAGTGATCAACATTTAGACACAGTCATCACTTACTGGTCCCAGCTGCCAACACACACAGGACACCACACACTCATCAGGAGGAAGAGTGTGAGAGGGAAAGAGGAGATGGGGGATTAAAGCCTGGGACACGATGGGACATAAGGAAAAGAAAGTAAAAGGAATTATAACCCTATTGCCCAGTCTGTGTGTGTGTGTGTGTGTGTGTGTGTGTGCACGTGCTTGCGTGTTTCTGTTTTTTCAGCTCTCCATACTTCCACTCCGAGTGATAGAGAGACATGCCTCCATTTGT
Organism: Pseudoliparis swirei; assembly: GCF_029220125.1. Classification (NCBI taxonomy): domain Eukaryota; kingdom Metazoa; phylum Chordata; class Actinopteri; order Perciformes; family Liparidae; genus Pseudoliparis; species Pseudoliparis swirei. The sequence goes on from NC_079391.1 coordinate 8,326,205, forward strand.
CCCACTTTCATACGAGATAATGAAGCTGTCATTCTGAGACAACTTCATTGGATTGGTACAGGAGCACATACTGCTGCTGAGGGACACACACACACACACACACGCACACACTCCCACGCACCTATATAAGCACACAGTGCTGAGAGCGATCCCCCCCGGCCCCCCGTTAAGCATATGTCAAATATAACCATGTATAGAAAGTGAGATTGTGTGACATGTACAGCTGGCTGAATGGCAGCAACACAAAAGCGTGGAGCAACACACACACACACACACACACATGCACACGCTGCTCATATCTTTAACATGCAAACAGACAGACAGTCCTGATAGTGAATCAAATGAAATCAACCCTCGAATGGCAAAACCCTCTGTGAATACTTGTCTCCTCTTTACAAGTCCATTTCATATCCTGTAGCTCGAGACAAATCTAAAGAGATTTAGGAACAGACTGTACATGTGAGACTGAGCGGAATAAAAGAGGTTACGGAGAGAGCAAGGGAAGGAGAGTGAGAGAGACAAAAAGGGAGAGAGCCCTTGGTGGGAGCGGGGTCGTGTGTTACATCGGGTCCCAACGACATCTGCACTAACTTGTGCCACGAGATTAGAGACGGTTGTTATCCTTTCAGACAGCTCAGTGGGTTAAGACACACGACATTATTTAATTATGCTGTGGGTATGAGGTCTTTGCCTTTTTGTCAGGCTGTCAAGATGAATAACAATTTGCCTTTTTAAATAGTCCGTGTGTGTCTTTTAGCGATTGGGTAAAGCAACCCTGCAAAAATATGCATCTAGTAAAGGTGCAAGACAGAAACCAGCAACGAAGGGAAAGGGGAGGCGGTCCCAGACGGGAACCTACAAGCACCAACGTTCTTATAAGTGCAACGTTTTCGGCCTGCGAGGTCTGAAACGGAGAAAACGCACTCCGGGCCTGGAGGCCGTTTTTTTCTTCTGCTCACGTGGATGTTTGCCTGTCGATTAGACTCCATGATGCGTATTAACATGACCATAATAAAATAGCTATTACACAATACTCCTGGCTAATGTGTGAGTGGCCGTATTTGAAGTCCTAAAATGAATGTACATGTTTTTATCAGGACTGTAGCTTTTTAAATATCAAAGCCCAACTCACATAACTGCATATACATAAGAGTCAGGACTACACGCTACCAGTCCCAGCTGTGGAGACACTGGTACAGCTGTTTATTTATGAAGCATGTGTAGTTCTTTGTCTGTTTTTTACTTGATGTTTTGTATGCATTTTATTATATTTGATTGTTTTTTACGATCTGGACCATAAGTCTGATAGATTAATTGATTGATTGATCGATCACAGGATTATTGATATTGCCTTATGTTGTTGGAAATGTACGATATATATGCACCAATATAAAAAACTTTATATTTTCGAGTATAAAACAACGTCAGTGCTTTTTCTTGTGATTCATTTACTAATCTTCACCTGTAAACTCATTAGAGGGACACTTTTAAAGAGTTTAAATAACCCATGAGAAACTTTTGCATCTCCACTTTCTCATTTGAAATAACTTCACTCTATTTTTTTAAATCTGGGAGAACAAGAATAAGTAAGAAGCAGAATAGCGATGCAAAATGATCGTCTATTGTGTGGATGAGAGAAAATGAGAAAGGCAGTTAACTTTTTTCTTTTTTTTATCCGATCATCCTCAGACCCACTCATCTCTGTCTATTCAAAGAAAGCCATAATTGCAGCTTTGAGTATTTAGCTTTATAATTGACTCCTTATTTACAACTCTCTCTCTCTCACTCTCTCTCTCTCTCTCTCCACAGGGGTTCACCCCTATAATCTAGTCTGTTAGGTCCAATCCATATTCCAAGTTATTATCACTCTCATTTGCTTATTAAGTGCTCCCTTGTTTTCTTCAAATAAAGTTATAATTAGAGATTTAGTGTCGGCGGCTTGAAATGCTATCTCCTCTTTATGGAATCTTGGGTGGGATGAGAGAGAATCGTGTTTTATCATACTCACGGAGTTAATGAGGATGTGCACAGCTTGATATTGTGTTTGTATGTGTGTGAGTGTGTGCGTGTTTTCTAATTAAGTCTCTGTGACAGATTTATGGCCTCCGAAATGCACATCTACTGTACAACCTCTGTTGTTGTGTCTTCCCACTGATTTACGCTTATGAAGCGGGTATATATATGAATAAATATATATATATGTAAAATAATTTTGGCGCCCACATAATGTAGTCTTTATTCGCTCAGAGCCTGTCAACTACCAACCTGGGAGACTCGGGTCTCTTTCCTCTCCGAAGCTTTGAATACCAATCAGCAATGTTTCCTGAGGATGATCCACTGATCCGTTCCTACCTCCCGGTGACCCGCCCCGTGGGCCCAACCCTGTCTTTGAGAAACAGCCGAGTAGAGTACATTAAGACACGCCCCAGCGACACACTGATTACATATGCTAGCTGCGGTAATGAGCTGAGCTGGACACTGGAAGACTGCTGCTGTTTATGGCAACTCATTATCTGGCCCATTGACCAGAACTGTTCTCCACATCACGGAGCCCTGTGTCCTCTACGTCCACTCGAGCATCACTCTCACTCCTTGTCTGGATGGAGGGTGCCAGCGTGTGTGTGTGTGTGTCGGTCGAACGTGTGTATGTGATAGATAGGATGTGGTGTTTATATATGGATAAATGAAGAGATGAGTGGATGAATAGAAGTGAAAATAAGTGTGTGTGTGTGTGTGTGTGTGTGTGTGCGCACGAATATCTACTTACGTTTATGTTTACTTAATGAAAAGTAAGATGATTCCCAGGCTAATGATGTCGCACCCGCACGTGTAGGACTGAACATTCATTTAAAGTAATATGATGTGCCGTTAGTTGTGTCGGTTCATTTCGCTATTAGATTATATGCTGAAGCGTGTGACTTGGGAGTGTGTGTGTGTGCGTGTGCGCGCGCGTATCTGCGTGCACAAGCATGTTACTATGATCGCCTGCCAAAGTAAAGTGTTTGCAACCGAGAGAGACAGGGGCGCTAAGCTCAAGGGCACATTTGTTTCAAGCTAATGATAGAATGTAAATGGAGCAAATTTCCTGTGCAAGAACAGAAGCTCTCACACACACACACACACACACGTTTATACTTCCCCACACACACACGTAAAGACACCCTTTTTTTCTTCTCACGCACACACACGCGCATAGCGGCATCGTGTTGATGGAGTGCAGAATCTCATTACACATCTAATAGAATAAGTGTAGTGTGCGTATGGGGAGAGGAGAGGAGCAGCCAACCTGATTAGCCTTATCACTTTATTATGCCGCTCTGCACGCAGCACACAGGACAATCGCATTAGAGAGGAGCAGATGAGCTGAAGGCAAGGAGAACTCGGCAAACACGGCCTTAATTGATTCCTCACCAAATTAGCAGGGACAGGTGGGGGGGGCGGGGTGGCTGCTCGACTGACTGGATGCCGGGTCGGGCCGAGTGGCCGTCGACTTGTTGACTTGGGTTGGGTTAGGTTTGGAAAAAGTGGGGTTCCCCAAGGAGAACCAAGAGGGGCACTGGCACTAGGGGCTCAAGGTTTGTTAGAAAAAAGGGGGGGGGAAGGAAAATGTTTATAAAAAAAAGGGGGGGGGACGGGGCCGGGCCCAGCTCGGCAGCAGAAGAGGAGGAGGAGGAGACCAGGGAATATCTTAAAAGAAATGAGAACCTGTGGTGGGGATGAGAACCTGTTAGAGGATAGGGGAAAACCCCGCCAGAAATGAGGATAAATAAGCAATAAAATAATAAATAAATGAATAGGCATTAACAATTAAAAAATTAAAATAAAAAATAAAAAACATATCTAACAGGAATAAGGGTTAGGGTTGAGTTAGGGTTGGGTTGGGTTAGGGTTGGGTTGGGTTAGGGTTAGGGTTGGGTTGGGTTAGTGTTGGGACATTAAAGGCTGTGTGAGGAGACCCCAGGACACGTGTTCATGTTTACATGGATTCTTCACCAGATTAACAGGAGACGATGTCATTTTATTTGTGATTTTACAAACATGTCATGAAATTCATGCTTGAATAAAAAAAAGAATGGCATTAAATGTCAGCTTTAAGTGCCATACCAGCTGTAGCTCAGCTGAACCACTGCACCATCGATGCACTGGGGGGGTGTTATGGAGGGTGGGGGCACTCTGTGTGTTGTGGCGGATGGTACACTGGGTGTGTGTTGTGGGGAGTGGGGGGGCACTGGGTGTGTGTTATGGAGGGTGGGGGAACTGGGTGTGTGATATGGAGGGCAGGGGTTTGTGTTATGGAGGGTGGGGGGCACTGGGTGTGTGTTATGGAGTGGGGGCCAGGGTTTGTGTTATGGAGGGTGGGGGGGCTGTGGGTGTGTGATATGGAGGGGGGGGGCAGGGGTTTGTGTTATGGAGGGTGGGGGGCACTGGGTGTGTGTTATGGAGGGGCAGGGTTTGTGTTATGGAGGTGGGGGGCACTGGGTGTGTTATGGAGGGCAGGGTTTGTGTTATGGAGGGTGGGGGCACTGGGTGTGTGTTATGGAGGGGCAGGGGTTTGTGTGATGGAGGGTGGGGGGGGGGGCACTGGCTGGGTGTTCTGGAGGGTGGGAGGCGGATAATGGAGGATGAAGAGGGGGACTTCAGGACACAGGGGGAGAGTTTGTCTTTGTGGGTCCCCCTGGGGGGATTGTGGGATGGTGGAGGTTATTGAATCTGATTGGCCGGTGAGAGTTTTTCTGCTGGTGCTGCGGTTTGTGTACACTCGTGGGGCTTCACTTTTTTTATTTTGCCAAGTTTGGCTTCGGTACGACGCAGCATGAAGGACAGAGTGGCAGACAAAAAAAGTGTGAAATATGAATAAAGGTGTGGAATGGGCCATAACTGCTGAATTACAAATGAAAAAGACATATATATACAAATATGTGGAAACCGATGAACACAAACTCACTGATAGCTGCAGTGATAAATTACAATTAGCTAAATGTGGATTTGATTATTACAGAATTTTACTCTTGAAATACAAGTACCCTTAGACACTAACATGGTATTTTTAAATTATATTTTTATATCTAGTTATAATGTTAATTTGTATTTTTCTTTTTGTCTCTTTTCAGTGGATTAAAAAAGCAGAAAAACATTTTATTTTTTAAACTAAACCTAGCTTGGATGGAATGTGTGTTAACTGCTGCTTCCTCCAAACAAACGCATAAACACCAAATGACAATTTTAATTCCACAAATATATTTAATATGTTTGTTTTTCTATTCCAGTTATAAGTTGTATTAGATATTTTAATAAAACAAGTGATAATAATAGGCATAATGAAAGTACCTCAATCTATCTTTACACTAATCAAATAGTTGTGAGTTGTCTGCCCTTCACCTGAGTACACCTAGAATACCAATATTAAATCTTAAAATGTTTCAACTGCGATTTTAGTTTTTCTGAAATAAGTTGATACTTATAATATCCAGAAAACACAGCTTTAAAAAAATCAAAACAAATCATAAACCTGCTTGTTGAGCTCTATAAGCTGTGATTAAGTTTATATAAATTATAGTTATTCTTTGTAAAAATTAATGAACATTGATATTGTAGATATTTGCACCAAAATGTGGCAAATTATAGCTCAGAGTCCTATGAGTGTAGCTGGTTTTGAACCATCGCAAAACATTCTTACATTAGTGAACTCCTGACTTGTCAAAGTGTGTGTCTGTGTCTCCGCATCGGGCCGAGCATCCTCGTGCTGTGTGAAGCTACGTGTGTCTGAACACACACGTGCACACACACACACACACACACACACACACACACACACGTGCATCCGTGTGTGTGTGTGTGTCCCTCTTTCTGCGTGTTGAAACCGCATGTGTGTGTGCTAATGAGAGAGGGGGGGCAGGGGGGGGGGCGTCGCAGCAGTGCGTCCTCTGCTCTCCCGGCAGGTCACTGGCGACAGATGTTTTCAGCATATGTGGCGAATTAATTAGCCGCTAGTAAACAGAGGGGGCCGCCGCCGCCGCCACGAGCTGCCGGTCTGCGCCGCCGCCGCGCCGCAACGCGCCGCCTTTTGTCCACACTTTCTCTTTTTCTCTCTCCGCCCTCCTCTGGTAGATAGTTTACAGGGAGCATCGTTCTTTTTGATCAGTGGGCCTGTATGAGCAGGGGGGCCATGTGTGTGTGTGTGTGTGTGTGTGTGTGTGTGTGTGTGTGTGTGTGTGTGTGTGTGTGTGTGTGTGTGTGTGTGTGTGTGTGTGTGTGTGTGTGTGTGTGTGTGTGTGTGTGTGTGTGTGTGTGTGTGTGTGTGTGTGTGTGTGTGTGTGTGTTTCCACAGAGGCCGTGTGTATGTAATCTGCGTTTGTGTCTGTGCACATAAGTGTGTGTTTGTGTGTGTGTGTGTGTGCGCATGTGTGTGTGTGCGTGTGCGTCACCACCCCATCATTTGGACATGGCAGTGAGCCTGTTTTTGTGATGAGAGATCCCCTCGATGACCTAATTGGTTGATTGAGGTGCATCTCTGCTGCATGTGTGTGTGTGTGTGTGTGTGCGTTTGTGTGTGTGTGTGTGTGTGCCCGTCAGGGCCTCGCATTCCCAGAACTGGGAATGTTTTCACAGCCTCAGAATAACTTGGCAGAGACTGGAAACACTTTGAGGGATGTTGGGATGAACACACACACACACACATACACACCGTGCTGATACACCTGGACCGTTTGTAGACTTATTAAAGAAAATGTTATATATTTGTGTGTATTGACATCACACTGTATAGGTACCACCAGTGGATGTCAACACAGGTACATTCCCTGTAAAAGTATTTGGTGAATGATCAACAGGGTTTGTGTTATGGCATGTGTGTGCGTGTGTGTGCGCGTGTGCGTGTGTGTGGCTGCGGCTGCAGTAATGAAGTTGTTAGTTAAAGTGGCCCCCACCCCTTGGGACTGGCTTAAGCTGTGTGTGATTGCTTAGGGATCGGGCAGATACACACACACTTATCATTATCCACACACTCACACACACACACACACTCAGAGTCATTACTCCATTACGCACATGGACTATTGATTTTCTGCCATCTTTCCATCAGGTGAGAGCTTGCCAGGGAATATGGGAAAGAACGCCTGGCTCGGAAAATCAAACTGTCACTCATCCTTTCCTCTCTTCTTCCCTTCCCTCCTTCATTACAGATGGATGACAGGTCAAAGCTGCTGCCGCTCACTCCGTTGTTTTTCCTCCATCCATCATCACTCAATCACTTCTCACTCTCTTACGTCTTCATCCAACATATCTCGTTGTCTCTTGATCTCTCTCTTACTCCATTTCCCTCTATACCTCCGGCTTCCTCTGTTGACTCATTCTTACCTCTTTCCTCTTTAGCTCATCCTCTCTCTCTCTCTCTCTCTCTCTCTCTCTCTGCGTGCCAATGCCTTCCTCTCTGTTCCTCCCTCGAAGTGATGGATTCAGTCCTCTGTTTTCTTTTCCCTTTCCCCCTCTCCTCATCCCTCTTTCCTCAAGTCTCCAACACTCTGCGCAATCAATCAGCTGGCCCCCCTCCTCCCTCCCTCCATCCATCCCTAAACCCCTCAGTCCCCTCTGTAGTCCCTCGTTCTCCTCTCTCACTCCTCTCTACCTTCTCCTTCATTCTCTTCTAATCTGTAGCTTCTTGCACTCTCTCTGTTCTACCCGATCTCTCCCTCCCTCCCTCGGTCTTCTTTTCCTCCCTTTCTCTGGTCAAGTTACACATGCACCACTTTCTGCCAGAACCCTCTCCGTGCACCTGTTCTTCCTTTTCGGTCCCTTCCTCCCAACTCCCCTTTCCCCATTTAAATCCTCATTATGTGCTTTTTTCTACTTCTTTGCCACCTTCTATACCTCCTCACTCTCTTTCCTCTCTTCTTCTCTTTTTTTCCCATGCAATAACCATTCCTCACCCCCTTTTTTCTCCCTCTCTCTGTCTCTCTCCCCCCTCTCATTCACCTCCTGTCCTCCTACTCTCCCCCTCCATACTTTATCTCTCCCTTCCTTCACCTCCAGTGTCTCCTCCCTTCTCACCTCTCCTCCCTGAGAGGAGGATGAGAGGATGTAATTCACTGACAAGGGTATCTATATTTAATATTAATGGGCACGTAGGACCCTTCACTCCTGCACTCACACACACACTCATACGGACACACACACATGCTCACATGGACACACACATGCTCACACGGACACACACACATGCTCACATGGACACACACACATGCTCACATGGACACACACACTCATACGGACACACACACATGCTCACATGGACACACACATGCTCACACGGACACACACACATGCTCACATGGACACACACACATGCTCACATGGACACACACACACGCTCATACGGACACACACACACGCTCACACGGACACACACACATTACACACACATACATGGACACACACACATGCTCACATGGACACACACACATGCTCACATGGACACACACACACACACATGCTCACATGGACACACACATGCTCACACGGACACACACACTCACATGGACACACACACACACACATGCTCACATGGACACACACACATGCTCACATGGACACACACACTCACACGGACACACACACATGCTCACATGGACACACACACATGGACACACACATGCTCACACGGACACACACACATGCTCACACGGACACACATGCTCACACGGACACACACACTCACACGGACACACACACATGCTCACATGGACACACACACATGCTCACATGGACACACACACATGCTCACACGGACACACACACATGCTCACATGGACACACACACATGCTCACATGGACACACACATGCTCACATGGACACACACATGCTCACATGGACACACACACATGCTCACATGGACACACACACATGCTCACATGGACACACACACATGCTCACATGGACACACACATGCTCACATGGACACACACACATGCTCACAGGGACACACACATGCTCACATGGACACACACACACATGCTCACACACACATGCTCACATGAACACACACACATGCTCACATGCTCACACACACATGCTCACAGGGACACACACACATGCTCACATGGACACACACACTCATGGACACACACATGCTCACATGGGACACACACATGCTCACGGACACACACACACTCACGGACACACACATGCTCACACGGACACACACATGTTCACACGGACACACACACATGCTCACATGGACACACACATGCTCACACGGACACACACATGCTCACACGGACACACACACATGCTCACATGGACACACACACATGCTCACACGGACACACACACTCACATGGACACACACACATGCTCACACGGACACACACACACACTCACACATGCTCACATGGACACACACATGCTCACACGGACACACACATGGACACACACATGCTCACATGGACACACACATGCTCACATGGACACACACACATGCTCACACGGACACACACACACATGGACACACACATGCTCACATGGACACACACACATGCTCACATGGACACACACACATGCTCACATGGACACACACACATGCTCACACGGACACACACACACTCACACGGACACACACACATGCTCACACGGACACACACACATGCTCACAGGGACACAAACATGCTCACATGGACACACACATGCTCACATGGACACACACACATGCTCACATGGACACACACACATGCTCACATGGACACACACACATGCTCACATGGACACACACATGCTCACATGGACACACACACATGCTCACATGGACACACACATGCTCACATGGACACACACACATGCTCACATGGACACACACACATGCTCACATGGACACACACACATGCTCACACGGACTCACACGGACACACACACACACTCACACGGACACACACACATGCTCACATGGACACACACACATGCTCACATGGACACACACACATGCTCACATGGACACACACACATGCTCACAGGGACACACACACATGCTCACAGGGACACACACATGCTCACATGAACACACACATGCTCACATGGACACACACATGCTCACATGGACACACACACATGCTCACATGGACACACACACATGCTCACATGGACACACACACATGCTCACATGGACACACACACATGCTCACATGGACACACACATGCTCACACACACAGGCTCACATGGACACACACACATGCTCACACGGACACACACACATGCTCACATGGACACACACATGCTCACATGGACACACACATGCTCACATGGACACACACACATGCTCACATGGACACACACACATGCTCACATGGACACACACATGCTCACACACATGGACACACACACGCTCACATGGACACACACACATGCTCACATGCTCACACATGCTCACATGGACACACACACATGCTCACACGGACACACACACATGCTCACATGGACACACACACATGCTCACACGGACACACATGTTCACACGGACACACACACTCACAGGGACACACACACATGCTCACACGGACACACACATGCTCACACGGACACACACACATGCTCACAGGGACACACACACATGCTCACATGGACACACACATGCTCACATGGACACACACACATGCTCACATGGACACACACACATGCTCACATGGACACACACACATGCTCACATGGACACACACATGCTCACATGGACACATAAACAGGCTCACATGGACACACACACATGCTCACAGGGACACACACACATGCTCAAATGGACACACAAACAGGCTCACACAGACACACAAACAGGCTCACATGGACACACACACATGCTCACAGGGACACACACACATGCTCACATGAACACACACACATGCTCACATGGACACACACACATGCTCACATGGACACACACACACATGCTCACACACACATGCTCACATGGACACACACCTGCTCAGTGCCAAATAAAGAGTGATCAAAGGCTGTGTAAGGTGCTGCGTTGGAGCCCTCAGGATAGACGCCTCGTGGACACACAACACACACACACACACACACACGCCTACCCGCGGAGGCGCTCGGCGCTCCAGGATGGATGTGGCATCATTAGGCAGAGGAGCGCGGCCGTTCTCAGCAGAAACGGCCACGCCGGCGGTACACATCAATCTAGCGCCGCACGCTCCCCCCGATACCGTCTCCTTCACACACGCTCCAAACGGAGAGACTCGGGGAGGAAGCAGCGTATCCGCACTTCTTGGGCCTCGTCATGTTATCTGCCTCGCTTTGTGTTCCTCTCACACACGCAGAGATGTTACACACTTCCTTTTTATGTATGTACAGCTTGGGAAGTGCCACCGAGGAGAAAGGAACAGAGGAGGAGAAAAACGGTCCCCATCCTCTTCTTCTCTTTCTATTCTTTCATTCTCCTTTTTTCCAAGTGTCACGTTCTCTTCTCTTTTTCTCTTCCTTTGAACTTCTTCTTCTGACCGCCACTGATTGATTCATGTTTTTTTTGCCAAGTAAGTGTAATGCTATACAGTGAATGTTAATCTGAGTAGAACACATTGCACAGTAAATTAACTTTTGGAAGAGATTCTTAATTTGTGACCAGAATATTTTCACAATAATCCAAGTCTGTGCACCTCTTTGCTCAGGGAAGCTTAACCAGATCCAGTCAGTATAATTCTTCATTGTCGGACAAGAGGAGTTCATTTTTGGAGCAAAACAGCTGAAGATAAAAGTCCTGGTTCGATAGTCCTTTTACAAAGATATATTAAAATCACATTGATAGGGATGGCTTTGTGGTTTAAGTGATGTTCTTTATACAATAAGTCTAAATCTCTCACTTTTCGACTTGTTTAAACAAACTGAACAGTTCTGGATTATTTGCATCAGTAATTTTTTTCATTGATACAAAACACCCTTTAGAGTCACCGATACCTTTCTGACCCTGCTCTTTGAAGGGCATGCTGTACCCTGGTGTCCATTAGTTATCAGCATCTGTTTGAACTTTAATTAAGGACATCCTATAGCTTTTAATAATGTGTTTTATGTACATTGGACATTCAAGTTTTGAGAGACATGCCACTCAAATGTAAAATAGCAACTTAATTCACAAGTTTGTGGACAAAGCAATATGTTAACTGCTGAACAACATGTTTCTCGGGGGCGGAACATTATGAGGGATCTATCTTTGCATTTTCCTCTTTAAATCTAAAAAAATAAAACCAAGTTCTGTTTATCTGTCATTCCATCTATTTTAAAGTGTTACTCGTGTCCAAGAATCTCCATATCTTTAGTTTTTAGCTGCGATGATTCAACAGCAAAATATAACAGATACAAATCACACACACATGGCTGCTTTAATATGGTGATTTTCCAAAGTAAAAAGTTGTATCTCGTGTCTCCGCTTCAGGTGTTTGAGCGTACTTTAGTGTTTTCCTTGTGCTAATGATCTCCATATCAGAGTTGTGGAGAATAACAAGCGTCTCCTGCAGATACCATCTGCCTGCGGGCTACACACAGTTTGTTGGTGTGTGTGTGTGTGTGTGTGTGTGCGTGTGTGTGTGGCGTCTTGGCTTCAATTGATCTGTATCAAGTAATAGAATGCATTGGGACATGGGCATTTTTTAAATGAAAGGGGATATTGGTGCATATGCGTGGACATATGCACCAATATCTGCCGGTGTGTGTGCGTATGTACTGTATGTGCACTTGTGTGTGTTTGTGTGTGTGTTAAAAACTAAAAAGACAGCGGTCGTGGGAAAGTAGCGAGCAGAGTTTCTCTCCCTTCCTCCATGCCGGCAGACGAATAGACGGCCATATTGGTAATCAATGGTTGAAACTCAAGCCATTGAACAACTGTCCGCCTTTTCAATTGTGTCCCGTTTGAGAAACAATTTGACAATAACGTCAGCTTGAGAAAAAAGACACACAGTCAATATACAGGGAGAGCTGTGTGAAGGACAATTTAGTGAGCGTCGTCATCTATATGTGAGTTTGTGTGCATGTGTGTGTGTGTGTGTGTGTGTGTTCTTTGTCCCTGTGTTGTTTTGGACAGTACTGACAACGGAGCATTGTATACCCTTCACTGATAAACAGCTCCCAAAGTCATTAAAACAGTTAGTGTGTGTATATACACACACAGACACGCACACACACACACACACACACACACACACACACACACTCGGGCGCAGAGAGGTGAAACTACGTTAGACCAAAGACAAATGTTTAAAATATAAATTTAATCACAGCTTAATGTACAGCTGAAATTCAATTTTCTCCATCACGTTAAAATAAGTGATGGATTTATTCAGATTGTGGAATGATGAAGGAATTAAATGAATATTATCGATTTGCGTTAGATAAGTAGATGAATAAGAAAAACACTCCGTAGGAGCATTCGAGGCTTTATGTTGGGACAAATATGCTCGTAGTTAAATGACGATTGGAAATGTTTTGCTCTAAACTTCTGCTTAAATATTTAATATATCAAATAGAAACATGATGTGATATGTACTGTATTAATACATTTAGGAAACACTGGTGACAGATTTAAATGTGAACATATTACAAACAGGGAAATAAAGATTAGGAATAATGTCTGAACCAGAATAATAAACATGCGATTCAAAATATATTTCTCTTTTTTTTTTTATTACAATATTTTTAGCAACTACGATGCATAGTTTGCAAGATCTGAAACTTTTGTTCACACTTTCACAACGCGTGGAAATGTTTTCATTACAATCTCTCTGTTTCCTAGCTCCTCTTCCCCTCTATCTCTCCTCTCTCCTCCGCTCTCTCCCTCTCTCTCGTTCCCTTGCTGCCATCTTTTGTTTCTTTCTGTCGGTGCTTCTCATCCTACATGGGACTGCGCTTGTCAGACTTCCGCGCAGAGCGTTTTACACGGGACGCGCTTCTGTGCATCTGGCTGTCGTAGGATGTGTGTATACGGTGTGTGTGTGTGTGTGTGTATACAAACATCTCCAAGTTGTGCTTACCTTCAACAATGTGTGTGTGTTATTTTAAAGAGAGCGTGCAGGCTTTCACGATCATTATTCAAAGTGTTTGATTCCATACAAACAGGTAGAAACATGCACAACATACTGTCTTAAGTTGCAAGTGTGTGTGTGTGTGTGTGTGTGTGTGTGGTTGATTAAGGCAGGGGTCCCTAGGGCTCTGCCCCCCTCCCATCCATCAGTTTGATAAGTCCCTGAACAGGCAACATATTGCCTGGGACGCAAAGACACAGCCAGGGATATCAATTTAAAGTGTCTGTGTGCGCTGTCACACACACTCACATAACTACATCCTGTCAGATGCACACAGGCACCCACACAGGGCGAAACACACACGATAACTGACACCAAACATCTGAGGGGGACGCCAAGGTGCATCAAGGTATGTGTGTGTGGGGGGGGGGGGGGGGATTTGTGTGTTAAAGGGCTTTCCTTTGTTTTTTCATCCTCATGTGCTCCTTGTAAACTTCTCTGGTGGCTTCTCATCAAGTTTTTTTTAATGTTACGCAATAAAAGTAAAAATGTATGAAGTAGCAGCAGCATTTTATCTCTTTTTTTTCAATACTTTTTCATTTTATTTATTTTTTATATTTGTTATCATCCTCACTTGTGTCCAGCCTTCAATTCCATAAGTGTGAATCTTGTTCTTTACAAATAAAATCGTTCAAGCTGTGACCAAAAATGTAATAAATTCAATCGAGGCATTCCCTCGGGTATTGTGAGTTTATTTATAGGCCTCCAAACTGTAACCCACCCAGACCCAGACTGGCCCTGCTTGTCCCATTAGCCATGGACACAGCAGCCAGGTGTGTGTGTGTGTGTGTGTGTGTGTGTGTGTGTGTGTGTGTGTGTGTGTGTGTGTGTGTGTGTGTGTGTGTGTGTGTGTGTGTGTGTGTGTGTGTGTGTGTGTGTGTGTGTGTGTGTGTGTGTGTGTGTGTGTGTGTGTTTGTTTGTGAGTGGGTGTGTACATGTGGATCAATAACCATCCTAGAGGTGTGGATAGTGAGGGGCAAGGTGAGGGTCAGGGTTAGCCACCCAGTGTTAGTGAAATAAGTGGATAAACAGATGAGAAAGAGAGCGAGAGAGATTGAAGTGAATTAATTACAGGAGAGAGATTGAGATATCGTCTCAAAGTGGAATTGTTTATTATCATATGAATTATTGGATTGTTTCATGTAAATACTCCATGCAGAAACATGTTTGACAATATATTCCTCTTTGTTTATATCTGTGAAATATAAAACATGTATAATAAATGTTGTATAACTCCTTACATTTTTGTTGTTGTTGTATTCAGTTTTCAACAAAGGTTTATACATATATTAGGTAATTTACGATCTTTTCTCCCCAGCTCACAAATACAAAATAATTGTTTTGTAATTTGTAAAAAAGAAAAATAAGTATTTAAAGTATTCAAATGACATACTGCCAATCATTTCACTGTTGGAAATGAAAAAAATAATTAATAAAGCAATCCGAAGATTCACAGAAATCTCTATTTTACATGCAGACGTACTGCAGCCTCGGAGCAAGGTGGAAAATACCATTTATTTTACGGTCGTGCTTTTTTTTTGTCGCAGTTACTCATGTTGTCTTCACAGCTGACAAACTTCTTTTTTTCCCGTGATGGCTTCATCTGTCAACCAACCACACACACGCACACACACACACACACACACACACCACACTCACGCACATACTAGGTTTTGCTCTCTACGTAATTGAATCAAATTCTCCAGCACCAAAATAAAGTCTGCCGTCAGCATCTTCTGTCTCTTTTTGCGCGGCCACTGATTGTCCTTCCTCCTCCACTCTGCGAACTATAACGGGACAAATTGAATGACTAAACCGTCAGTTATCACACGGAGACATGACGGGACGTTGTGCATGCCTTCTCTCCTGCTGTATCTTTCTCTCTCGTTACCTTTCTGCCCCTCCGATCATCGCTCTCATACTTAGATTTTCCACCTGGTATAACCGTGTAGAATGGCGTCCACAGTCACACGCACGCACACACACACACACACACATCCGTACACATGCGTGCGCACGCAGTCCTATTGTCATGATAATGGATTCTGTGTTGTTGGCTTTAGGGTCAGAAGGTCAACATAAGCTTCTTAATGGACTGTGAAATAACCCTAACTGCATTAACCTCCCAGATCTCACATTTCACACACACACACACAGACACACCCACACACATTCTCATACATATAAGTGTATACATGCACACACACACACACACATTGCTCCCCCACACACCAACACGCAGACGCTCAGATGCGATTGGATTGGTCTTTAATTGGCGGGGCGATCACACCTTGAGGACAGAGAGAAAATCCTTCAATCAGACGGAGTGATGGAGTGAGGGATGGAGAGGAGGGAGGACGGGAGTAATGGATGGATGAAAAACAAATGAGCGAGCCTAAAAAGAGGACACTGTTGTGTCACACACACAGGACCGCAAAGCTTGGACACACACACACACACACCCCTTCTCTTGCATTAAGATAATGTGCTGTGCAAATACTGCTTTGCCTTTAGAGTGTATTAGAAAGCGGATGATGTTCAAGTGCACGCTCAGTCGGTCTAAATGGAGCCGGCGAGAAGCTGCCGCGGGCGAAGTTTGACCTCAGCCCAGAGTCATTCTCCATATGCTCTCCTCTGATGCAATTATTCCACTGTGTCTTTGGCGTTTTCAAGTGGGAAGCGGAGTCTCTCCGTCTGTCGGGTTATCGATGACGATATCTTTTTGGGATTCGTGAACTTATTTACTTAGATAAAAATGTTCAGGGCTAAAGGGGTCAATAACTGATGGCTAATTTTTAAACTTTCGAATCAAAATTAAAATTCCAAATGATTTGACTCATTTTAACATTCAATCTTGACAACAGGCTTTCGGGACTAAGTCAGTTTAAAATATCTCCTCCCCTCTTTTCCCCCTCTCCTCCGGTGCCAAATGGCGTCTCCCTGAGAGGGGATCACAAAGGATTTTGGTGGGGATTTAGCTCCGTGTCTTAAATCAGTCTTAATTTTTGCTCTCTGCCATTAAAGAGCCTCCATTAAGCTCCTCTCTTCTCGCCTCATTTCCCTCTTCCTCTTGTTTCACTTTTTCAATTTGTGTGAGAGGGGGAGTTCACTCCTCATAAAATTTCACTTTGGCCAGCCTATCATTTGCATCTGAGCCAATAAATAGCAATTAGCATTAACAATTAAACCAGCCAGTGGAACCGCGGGCAGCTCCCTGAGATGGCCTGATGGATGGGAAGGTGGATAGGAAGGAAGGGAGGGAAGCTTGAGTGTGTGTGTGTGTGTGTGTGTGTGTGTGTGTGTGTGTGTGGCTACTTACTCCGTGAACTCTCACAGGGCGATCCAGTATATCTTTCATTTTCTCCCCAAACCTAATTTATCTACTGTCTCAGTGGTCTAATCACAACACACACACACAGCACACACACACACACACACACACACACACACACAGATATGCAGTGTGGGCCCGAAATAAGCTGGCGCGCTGTTTGCTGCACACATTTTTGTTGTTAATTACAACCGTTTAATAACAACTGTTTTTCAGCGCTCCATCTTTTATTCTATGGTTCTGTTCTTCAGCCCCAAGATCTTTGCCATGTCATCTTTTAGATATGAATAT
The DNA here is from genome assembly GCF_029220125.1 of Pseudoliparis swirei. Taxonomy (NCBI): domain Eukaryota; kingdom Metazoa; phylum Chordata; class Actinopteri; order Perciformes; family Liparidae; genus Pseudoliparis; species Pseudoliparis swirei. Next base: position 8,343,889 of record NC_079391.1, read on the forward strand.
CTCAGCTATGACATTGTTCTCTTTAATCACGTCATCATTTCTCAAAATCAGAAGATTTCTTCCTTTTATGAATGGAATGCACTTTTTTCATATGTTTGTATGTGTGTCTGATATGTGTCCAATTACAAGTCATTTTTGATTCTGTGCTGCCGACGCCCATTTTGCTGTCTCCATGTCCGCTCCCCCCGCTGGGCCCGCGGTGAGAATATTGTTGGTGGCTGGTGACGATCAGGCCATCTCCATACATTAATCACCACCAATAGAAAGCCCTGACACAGCAACTACAGCAGTGCCACTGCCCTGCCTAACAAAGCATAGAGCAAGGACACACAGCGCCAACAGCGGAAAGACAGAAAAGAGGGAAAGAGTGCGTGTGTGTGTGTGTGTGTGTGTGTGTTGGATGGAGGGTGCAGAGAAAGAAAGAGAGGGGGAAGCAAGATGGGAAAATATGGAAATGTAGAAAGAAAACAATCATGCTTTAAGTTTCCCCCTCTGTCCTAACCTCTCTCTTTTCATCTCTCGTTCTTCGTCCCTCTTCTTTCTCGTGGTTTTTATTGTTATTACCGCGGCAGCGCCATTAGAGAGCTCTACGTTCTTCTCCAGTGGAGCAATAAATGAAGAGGGCCTCACTCCTTTTTTCCTCCTCATTCTCTCCTTTCTCATCCCTTCTTCAGGTCCCCACTCGACTCCTGTCTTACCTTCCGGTAGCCTTCAGTTCTTTTTTTGTCACCGCTGTTGTCCTTTCCCCACTTCCAATCTTATTCTCATTCATTCTCTTTTCTTTTTCCTTTAGTCCTTTTCACCTTACCTTTTCTTGTTCATCCCCTCTCTTTCTCCAGCGTTTAATTACCTCCTTTCTTTTTCCCCGTACAGTGTGTTCTTTTCTCCTTCATCTCTTCTCATGGCAGACTGTTGTGATCCACTCATAACACAAACCTAATGACTGTATCCTACTTTGTAGATGACACACACACACACACACACACACAGGATGGAGAGTGCAGTGATACTTGTAAGGGACAGATGTTGCAGCCATGACAAATCACCCTCTGTGATTAAATGCTGGTTTGCTCCGAGTACAATAGAAACACGTTTGGACCATTAATTTACGGCCCAAATGTACAAAAACAGCAGTTTAATACCAACTGAAGACTCATTACGCGGCACTTCCTTGATGTCATCACTGTTGTGGTACGTTATGGTCACGGCTGTATACGCGGCCCTGTGACTTTGAGGCCCGATCAAAAGTTTTTAGAACAAACCACCTTCAAAAGAAGCTCAGACTGTTCAATACCGGCCCAGCATCAAAAATACCAGGAAGCAAAAGTTGTGTCCAGGCGGCAACCTCCAGGTCTGAAAAGTGATGCCAATGCAGAAGTTAAAATGGCCAGCAGGTGGCGACTTCTCTGGTTGCAAGTCCCATTTCTTTTTTAGAAGTCTATGACACAATGACCCTACTTCTCACTTTCAATCAATCAATCAAACTTTTATTTCAGACTCAAGGTCCAGATAGAAACAAACATCAAACAAACATTAAATAGAATGAAATACGTGCACAATCACATGTGAAATACATAGAACTACGAATGCTTTATAAATAGACAGCTGTACCAATGTCTCCACAACTGGGACTGGTAGCGTAGAACTAAACTTTATGTTAGATAAAACCATGATTATTTAATTTTTTGAGTCATCAACACGGCAGATCAATTTATACATAAGATTTCTTAAAAAAGCTTGTGACGTATTGACTCCTGCAGCCACAAACATTTTGCTGGCACTACTCCATCTCGGCCTCTTCAATAATATTCACATGGCATCGTTAAGCTTCTTGAAGTCTCTGTAAGCTTACTTTTCTACTGTGCCGTGTAGAGAGGTGTACAATATGCTTTATTATGTGGGTCATTTTACATATATATATATATATATATATATATATACATACTTACATACATGTATGTACGTGCACAATTTAGTACATTTAAAGAGTAAAAATAGACAATAAAGCACTCGTGTTCACTCTAGTGACAAAAAGAAAAGTTGCCGATGGTCCAAATGTCAAACTCGAGGCTTCAAAATCACAAAAGTTCAAAACTTACATGCGTTTAGAATCTAGATTAATCAAAAACCGCATACATTTTAAGTTGCAATAGGTTTATGCATTCTGTGACTAATTCAGATTGAATTATCGTGTAACTCTTTTAAAGTTAAATTTTAGAGCAATAAAAAAATAATCTCACCATTATATGCTGTATTATTAAAATGTCTACATTATCTGTCCCTAAAATTCAATCCATGTGTATAGGACGACTCTGACTGCCGCCAATAGCAAACAAGACTCTGACAAGTGAACCGAGAGGCTGAAAGCAGGATCCCATTCTGAGAGAAGAGAGGACTAAAAGACACGAGGGGTCCCGACACTGGAAGAGCAACAACCAAACCCCAGCCAACAACACACACACACATCCATGAGGACGTTGGAGTCAGCTGCCCTGTCAAGCACACCACATGGCAGGAGACAGGACACAGACACAGCATGCAGACAACAGAGGCTCGAAAAGAAAAGGGAGAAGGACACCGATGTAAAGTGAGTACACGACTATATGGTTGAGAGAAGGTATGAGGAGACATGTGGGAGGTGGTGCAGGGAGCAGATGCCAACACTGTATGACAGTGAGTGTCAAACAAGGAGAGGAGGGGGGTGGAGGGAGCAGAGGGTGGCGGCAAGGAGAGGTGACAGAGAGGAGACTGTGGGAAGTGCATATAGTCAATTAAGAAGAAGGGCATTGAGGTTGGGGAAAGGACGAAGACACACACTTTGTATTCGTCGTCGTGGAGGTGGCTCTGATATTGAAGGATCAACACAACCGCAGTTTTGCTTTTGTAGAATCCTGAAATTGCTTTTCAAAAATATAATATGTATAATTTACAAATTCCGATGATTTGATGGTGATCTGTGTCTCCATTTGTTTTGCCAACTTCCGATTTAGTATATCAACCGAACTTGTGACGGCTTTCTAAACACACCTCTGTGCAGGACACACATTTGTGTTTAGAATTCAATTCAATTCAGTTTATTTTATGTAGCCCAATATCACAAATTATGAATTAGCCTCAGAGGGCTTTACAATCTATATACGTACGACATCCCTGACATTTGACCTCACATCGGATCAGGAAAAACTCCTAAGAAATAGAAAAAACCCTTTCACGGGGGGAAAAAGGGAAGAAACCTTCAGGAGAGCAACAGAGGAGGATCCCTCTTCCCAGATGGACAGAAGCAATAACAAATGTCATGTGACCAGAATGAAGCATCGGAGAGTTACAACACATTCAGTGAATATGACAGAATGTATGAATAATTAGTAGCAGGCATGGACCACGAGCCAGACCTCCACAATCCATGAAACAGAAGGAGGTAGAGAGGTGTGTGTGTGTGTGTGTGTGTGTGTATGTGGGGGGGAGGGTATATATGTATTTCTAAATTCATGTGTACATTGTATTGTTGTGCAGAGCTGAAGTCATGATGTCATGTCCTGACTTGCCTCTGTTCTTGTATCTAATAGCTGAAATGCCATCTTTCATTTTTCATATCATTCAGTGGCATTTCTAAAGCGGGAAAACTTCACAAAACTATCTATGGCGTTGAAAACCGAAAGACCTTGAATGGAGTTAGAAGCGAGAACATGACGGCAGGCTGGAAGGGTGAGAAAGAGAAGATCGTGTTGCAATCATGAAAAAAAAAGTCCCTCCAGTAAAGTAACAGTTTGCGGAGACTGTGGAAGAACGTTCTGTACGTGTTGGCAACCGCCTTATGAAAACACGTCAGCCTCCCAGACACAATGTAAATAGCAGAGCGCAGATCAACATGGCTGTACCTGCTTTAGAAGACAAAGACAACGTGTGAACATTGCACTGACACATCGGGGCAGACAGTAAGAAGGGAGGCACAGATGTCAAGGTCAATACATCCATGAACTAGAATGGGCACTCGGTAGAGCGCATACCTTCGCATATCACAAGATTGGGCATTGAATTATGAACATTTTGGCATTAGTTGCATGCCAATTGGATAAAAATTGACCACGCTATGGAAAAAAGAAGATTTTGACCTTTTCATGACCTTGACCTTGACCTTTGACCCAATCGATCCCAAAATCTAATCAAATGGTCCCCGGACAATAACCAATCATCCCACCAAATTTAATGCGATTCGGTTTAATACTTTTTTAGTTATGCGAGTAACACGCATACAAATAAATAAATAAATAAATACACGGCGATCAAAACATAACCTTCCATGCGAAGGTAAAACAGTCAGGAAGTAATATGCGTTTGAATATAATATATATCGTGCCTTTGCACTTGCGATATTGTGTACATTCTCTCGTGGATTCGGATTCCCTCACCTGTCTTTCCCTCGACAGGTACACGGTCCCTCTGACCGGCTGTCTGTCTTCTCTCGACCACTTGGTTATTTTGGGTTCCTCAGGAAGTGCTGCTTCCCACCTGACGTCCCTAAGACATGGATTCATTACTGAGCCCGACGCCACCAGGATGCTGTGTGTGTGTGTGTGTGTGTGTGTGTGTGTGTGTGTGTGTGTGTGTGTGTGTGTGTGTGTGTGTGTGTGTGTGTGTGTGTGTGTGTGTGTGTGTGTGTGTGTGTGTGTGTGTGTGTGTGTGTGTGTGTGTGTGTGTGTGTGTGTGTGTGTGTGTGTGTCATGTAACTCATCTCAGGGTAATCAGTTGTTTGGGAAATTGCTGAGAGAGGTGTAATATACTCCCTCACAGTAGTTTTCATTCTTTTCCTCTTTCATTCCCACTTTCGCTCACTTTCTTTTGTTTGTATGTCATATTTTGTTTAATTATTTTCTTTGTAGAAAACATAAATCACTGTTTATGCAGCTTGTTTTTTAACTAGTTTGGGGTCTCTCCAAATTGATGACAATGTGTCTCCATGTTCTTGTTTGTAATGCAATGAGCTTCCTTTGCTCATGCATGATCAAACTGTATTTAAAAACCTTGACCAAGTGAACACTGGATCAGAACACTGGGTTTTGTTTGAGTTGTTTGGAGTCAGAACACACAAGCAAGGATACATCTCGATGTTGCAGTGTGAGCAAACCTCTTTATTACATTTGATCAGACACTTCTTTACATATATACGGTTCCTATAAACCTACATGCATCTCCCCTCCCAATCCTTTCATCTTATACCTTAGTATCTCTCTACTAGCGTTCCTCCATTGCCCCCCCCACCCCACCGCCACCACACTCAGTCTCCAGCGTCTCCCTCAGTGCCCCCAGTGAGAGCATCTAAAATTAAGTGGTGCCACTTCTCAATGACACTTTAATGATAGCACACAGAGAGACGGGAGAGGTATGAGCATCTGCTAAAGATAGGCCCCTCAGACACAGCCATACAATACACACACACACACACACACACACGTCCAAACGAGTGATCCTCCCTTTGTCTCGCCTGCCACAGGGACCATGGGGGATGGGTGGAGTCTAATTAAGAGCATCCGTAGGGATAAGTTTGTGCATGCTTGTGTCATTCCTGCTTGGCATCACCATCACCTGCCTGGCACTGCCACTACGGCTGGCATCTTAGAGAGAGAGAGAGAGAGAGACCAGGACTCAGTCTTGCATTAAGTCTTTTTAATGTAACATCTTCCCATCAGAGGGGGAAGTTAAAGTTGTCTTCTCCGCTGATCGATGATGTTTAGAACATCTGTTTACAAGTTTTAAGTTGTGTGGTCCATATCCAACCTTTCTTAATTTTAACCTATTTCATTTAGGGAATGTTATTGCACAGCTGATCGTGCTATAAGACGAGATTAAACAGCTTTAATGGGAAAAATATTGCGAAAAGGTATTGAAAAAAATTAAGCTGTGTGTGTGTGTGTGTGTGTGTGTGTGTGTGTGTGTGTGTGTGTGTGTGTGTGTGTGTGTGTGTGTGTGTGTGTGTGTGTGTGTGTGTGTGTGTGTGTGTGTGTGTGTGTGTGTGTGTGTGCGTGCATTGCTGTTAAGAACCTCCTGATGGAGTTCCAACATGTTCTCATTGCAGTCAGCATTAAGTAAGTGGTTGATCAATTAGCCCACTACTACCCTTACAACGTCAATAGTCTGACTTTAAAACCTTTGTCAACGATGTAACACGAACCGCCAAAACACTGGTTGTCACATCTCACTTACTGCGAACACGGTGAGTAACCATGACACACACCTGCACTGATTCACCCGGCAGGGATATTAGATTAGTGTGACAACGGGTTTTACTATCTATCTGTTTCCAGCATTTATTCTGTAAAGGGAATGTAAACTTTGGTGTGTACATGTGTGTGTGTGCGTGTGTGTGTGTGTGTGTGTTGAGGTTACCATCAGGTCAACGATGGCGCTGCAGGGGAAAGTGCCAAGTGACATTTTGAGACTCCCTCCCACCCCTCTTTACACACATACACACACACACACACACACACACACACACACACACACACACATACCCACAAGGTCTAACTGGAGTAGACAGGTCATCAGTGATGAGTATGATGCAGGCCCTCACCCTGACTGGCACTCCGCTCACACACACACACACGCACACACACACACACACACACACACACACACAAAGAACAACACTTGTCACTTTTGTGGCAAATGAGATCAGAGATGTTCTTTTCAGCAGACGTCACGTACAAAGCTGCATCTAACACACACACACACACACTTATATATAAAAGCAGACTCGTCTTAATGGTCAGACTGATGTCAATCGAGCATCCTCTGGACACACCCACAAGTCTAATCAGGCCAAACTAAATGAAGCACCCATGTGTAGGTGGACAGTAGATAGAAAAAGTATCAATTACCATTAAACAATGTAGTTAATACACTGAGACATTTTTTGTTGTGCATGCAAATTCAATCTGCCAGGTTCTGTACCAAGGAAATAACACATTTTAAGAATTGCAAGTTCTATTCTGTCTTCAACTCACGTTCCTCTCACGAGTAAACAGGACGGGCCTTTGTCACAGCAGACCTTTTGACTAAATCACAGGTGTTACTAATATTACGACTAATTAGCGTTGACTCTAATCAAGGGTCCCATCGAGCCCCAGGACGTTGTGACAGTGAGCCAGCGTGCACAACTCCAGGAGCCTGAAACGGAAGGAAATCAAATTATCAATTTCATTGTTTACACCTGTGCTTTTTGTGTTTTGTCTATGAACCACACTGATATATATTGTTAGAATGTTGTGCATAGACACAGCACACATCAAATCAGTAATGCTGTGATAGAAAATGGTATAATTGAAGTGTTGGTAAGACGTAATGCAGGTTGACCACAGGTGGCACGGCTGTAAATTGAGCCCTCAGCCCAGCAGTGTTAGCGTCACGCTGCTCTTATTGTGCCACACACCGCCAACGGAAAAGCATCTGCTACCATGATTCAGAATGAAGGTAGACACGATGTATGCCAGCAGCCACCTGCAGCAGCCAGGTGTGTGCATGTGTGCGTGTGTGTGTGTGTGTGTTTGTGTGGTGACCTCAGGACAAGTAATGAGTGATCTATTCTCAGTGCTGCTTCCCAATGAATTGAGTTCCATTACACTTTGCTTCACTCCAGTCAGGTATACTGTAGGTGTGTGTGTGTGTGTGTGTGTGTGTGTGTGTGTGTGATGTGAGAAAGGAAGGCGTCAAGGTTGAAGCACATCAATACCTGAATGAGATGAGACCTTCCTTTTCCACACACACACACACACACACACACACACACACACACACACACACACACACACACACACACACACACACACACACACACACACACACACACACACACACACACACACACACACACACACACAGAGTTTATTAAATAAATAATTAATTACAAAGCAGACCAAAATATTGGCAGCCTGCTGAGGAGATAGACAGTTGATTTTATCAATAGGAGAAAAAAAATCCCATATGGGTGGAGTGCACACACAAGCACACACACAAACACACAAACACACACACAAACTCACAACGCAAGCCACCATTGGGGGGGGGGGGGGGGGCAAACAGTAATTACCCCCCAGCAGCTTAAAAAGACATTTGCGGTGCCTTTATAATGGCTGCCAAATTACCAAAAGAATCCATTCGCACACAAACACATACGTGTGTATGTGTGTCAGCGCAAAAACAGATGTGCACACACACACATGTAATGGTGTCCGCCCAGTAGAGCTATATTTATGTCCAGTGTGAATACTTGCCGTTATTGATGCATCCTTTCAAAAGGTCATATGCGTCATTTATAAAAGTATTAATTCATTGCCCTGAGTGGACTGCGTGCAACACTTTTCTTTCCTACTCTCTCTTTTTAATCTGTTTTAACTCTTTTCCTCCACTCCTCCTGCTCCGTCCCTCCTTATCTCTCCTCACCCCATCCTCCTCCATTCATTAATCTCCATCTCTCCGCCCACGCTCCTTGAAGTAAGACGTCAACACGGAGCAATGTGCCACATCATCAGCTCCACTTGAAGTCACAGGCCCGGCGACACCATCAAATCACGCTCCTCCGTCCCGCGCTACCGTCGGGTGAGGCTGGGTGTGTGCGTGTGCAAGGCATGTCGTCTGCGTGTGCGTCTTTGTATTTACAGTACATGGGACTGTTTGCAAGCATGTGTCCATGAAACAATTATATTACCGTGCAGTCAAGCGGCGCACAGCAGCGAAATGAGACGGGGACATATCACACGGCTCTTATTAACTCGACACTGATGAAGGGAAGTGGAGGCAACGTCTGAATGAGTGTCAACAAAGAGTAACAGAGAGAAGAAGGTGAACATACGTTCTACTTATTGACCCCATCAGGCTCATTTGTTTAAAGTCACCCGGCTTAACTTTGTATTTAATTATTAATAACGACAACACATATATTTATCAAAATGTTCCAGGGTTAATAACCAACCAGTTAGAGAACGTTTGAGTTTTAATAATCTTAGTTTTACGCAATGTTAACGTCCTAATAACCCAATTACAGCTGTTGAGAATTGGTTGAAGTTAATGTTGAGGCTTAAAATGAACGGCCGGCCTGAAAGTTATTTGTTTCCGTGAAATGAAAACTTCTATTATTTCTAAGCATCCTCCTCCAGGTGCTTGCTGGGATGGTCACTGCTTCCATGTTTCTACTTTTTAATTAAAAATGTATGATGGCCAAATGCTGTTATCGAAGACATTTCCTTTTTTTAAAGTTGGGGGATTTCTTGGTGAATTTCTACTTTATTTATCTCCAGTGGAGTGTATATGTTTAAATATGACAAAGCAGATATGAAACAAAAACCATGTCACTCCATCATTCCAACATCATTTTAATCGTTTTTTTTTGTTAAAATGTGGGTCATCGGAGAAAAGCATTATTTGTACTTTCTAATTTATTGTAAAGTTTGTTCATAGATACTGAAGGCGTGTTGCTCTTCTAAGTGTCAGTAAAAGATCTGTGATCTATATTTTTATGTCAGTGGCCACTAATAGATCCTTTTTAAAATGTAAAAAGATTTCTGTGATTACATCTTTTTTTCAGTCAGGGAGAAATTAATAAGGCAAAAATTAAGCGTGGTGGTCAAGTTTATTTCTTCCCTTCTTTTTATTCTGCCATTTCTCTTTCTCTCTTTCTTTCTATTTCTTTCTCTCCCAGCAGTTTCAGTAGAAGCCACATCTTTCCAAGGACAGGTCAAAGTCGTGCACACACACACCACACACACACACAGGCCCGGGCACAGACACACATGTATAGAGTAGGTGGTATACTGGATGTATAGTGGCAGCTCTGTGGGAAAAGCCTGTGGGTCTGGCCAGAGAAAAAAGGCAAAAATAGAATAGAGCCGTCGAGTTGCTGAGACTCCACTGGGCCTTTTCAAATCTCTCACCACACACACACACACACACACATACATCAGTGTTCACGCTTACTGCATAGCTCAGTCTCTGCTTTGGTTTTCCGTTCCCCACATACTCCCTCTGTTTCACTCTTTATCTTTATTTTAATTTTATTTAACAACCAGGGGGGGGGGGGGGGGAGCAGAATGCAAGAAGAAGAAATGAAGTTATCAAACACTCAGTGTTCAATTTACCCCCGTTGCTCTCCTCTCACACACTGACAGAGATTACCTGTGTGTGTGTTTCATAGAAAATGAAAATGAAAGTTCTGCAGGCAGATTTGTACAACTTTAAGCTTGCAAAGCTTTAAACCAAAGCTTTGTGTCTGGAAAGTTGTGACATTGAGAGGTCTGGAACGTTTCACGCCTCCAGTGATTCCATTGTTTTCCCTTCCTTCAACTTTATTTTGATGGTTAAGAACATAAGTCAGAAACCGGATTTTTGTTTTTGTTTCCTGGAAATTGTTGCTCGTCAGTAAGCGTTCAAGAAGCACCAGAGACGTGTTGAAGCCTTCAGCTGCAACACTCTTAATACTGAAGTGGAATAGTTTGAAAGGAAAACAGTGTGAAGGCAGTAAGGTCTTCTCACATCATCCTGCATGAGCCAATCCAATACGTGCACATTTCCGAAGCTATTCTGTCGTCTGATAAGCAGCTCTGAACACACACTGGTGCCCCGCGTGGCCTGCATCATCTCATTTGCATATTTGCCCTCGCAGTCCTGGAGGTGGGACTGTGAAACAAGTCGGATGATGATTATCAAACATTTATTTGATGATTTGATCATGTTTTTTTTGGGGAATATTGTAATCTATAGTCATGACTCCTTTGCTTTTTCAGTTACTGGTTAACCCAGCAGGTGTGTGTGTGTGTGTGTGTGTGTGTGTGTGTGTGTGTGTGTGTGTGTGTGTGTGTGTGTGTGTGTGTGTGTGTGTGTGTGTGTGTGTGTGTGCATGCATGGGTGTGTAATAGATACAGATATTTATTTCAACAAAGCAAAGGAACAGTTGCATAAGCATGTGTGTGGTTGTGTGTGTGTATGTGTTTGTGTGCGTGTGTTTCCATATGTATGTATGTGTGTGAGTGCACGTGTGTGTTTGCCTGTGTGTGTGTGTGTGTTTGTGTGTGTATGTAGGGGTGTGTGTGCATGTGTCTGTTTGTGTGTGTGTGTGTGTGTGTGTGCATGTGTGTGCGCGTGTGTTTGAGTGTCTGTTAGAAGCAGGGGAGTTCTGGCCGTCTGTTCTGTGTGTGTCTGTTACTGCTCGTGTGTGCGCTGCAGCAATGCGCTCTACTTTCTGAGAGCTCAGAGCGGCGGGAGCGAAGCGGAGCGCGGCGTAATTAGGCCACAATTTGAACTCTCTTCGTTCCTCCCTCAGAGGGGCACAGGTTGGTGCCAACTATTATAAATCAAGCTGGGTTGTGTATGTGTTCAGGTGAGTCTGTGTGTGTGTAACAATGTGTGAATTTGTGTGCGTGTGTGTGCTTGTGTGTGTTTGTTTGTGTGTGGTGTGAGAGAGAGAGAGAGAGGGGTATTGCAGGAAGAAGGGAGGCAATGTCTGATTGGTTCAAAGTTTACTGTTCAATAGCTTCTCCTGTTGTTTTACTGGTTTAAATGACAATGACCCCCACTATGGTCCCACAGCATGTTTGTGGCGATAAAGATATATCTTAATTCATATTGTTCACTGTGTCCCAAATTGTGTTTGCGAACCACAAACAAAAGATCTTGAGACTGGTCTAAAGATCATTTGTTTAAGGTCTCGTTATTCAAACAATAATGCGACACAAAACATATTTTTTAGATATTTATTTCACAGTGTAAAAAAGTTTTTTAAAACACCTATCTATTATTATTATTATTATAATTATTGTTTATAGTTTTGGCCTTCACAATAAGTTAGCTACACTTTTATCTAGAACCGTTAGCGATGTGTAATGCAGTAGTATTGTTGCTATGGTTACTTGCAGTCTATAGGTTAATGCTCCCACAGCCTTCGGGCTGATTGGACGAGGCCTTCAACCAAGTAAAAACTGCACTCCTTGGGATTCATAATTAGTTGGTGTGATAATAAAACTGACACGGTTCTATAAATTACTTTTTTTGTGTGTGTGTCCAACTTGCTGATAACTCATTTAGGGGCCACTGATCAATTAAAGTCCCTTTGTAACCTCCCCTGCACCCACACACACAAACACACTCCGCCATTAATGAGTGGACGGCTAATTAAGACTCAAAAAAGAAGGGGGAGTCACTTCTTTTTGATTGATAGCGCCCACCGTCTTCTCTTCCTGCTATTTTGCATTTTAATGTTCATTAATAAACTTTTATTGTTTTGTTAATTATAATACCACCCTCCCCCGTTGAGATAATAACTGAACATAGCGATTTGTTCAGAAAGATCTCCTGCGACATGAAGGAGGACGTCGGACAAAGAGAGGAAGAGAGGAAAAGAGGAATAGACGGGAAACAAAAGAGACAAAAAAATGAATCAAGTGAGAAATAGCAGGAAGTGGATGGTTATGTATTGATGTGAGAATTTAACTTTTAAAAAGGCCTTTTTTAATACTTAAACTGACTAAACAATACAACAGTGTAGAGATTAGTGTTTAAGTGTTTATTCCCGCGGCCTTTGAGGCAGCATGTGTCCATGATTGAAATCTAGACCACCCCTCGAAATGTTGGCCCTCTGCTGATGGAGATGCAGTTTTCCATAAGCTACATAAATCCACCAAACTTTTGAAAAACAATCTTATAACTTTAATTAACACCAGTCTTTAAAAGGTAATGTGAGAGAGTGCATGCCGTGTTCACTGTGCGTGGGAGAAAGGAACTGATTGCTGCAACATCTCATTGGTCTGCCGTGTTTTCACGCTTAAGTATACATCTGCTTGTGTAGGTGTGTTTTCATGTGCATATAGTATAGGAAAGTGTGTGTGTGTTCCCTCATTTAAATTTGCGTGTGTGTGCATGTGTGTGCGTGTGTGTGCATGTGCCGCGGCCCTAGAGGTGCGAGGCCAGGGACGCGCATGATGGATCGTGGAGGCCAGTTGATAGCGCCATTACTCACTGACACACACACACACACACACACACACACTCTCTCTCTCTCTCTCACACCCACATACATACCTGCCTGACACCTGTCCCCCGTGGGGGTCTGCCCCTGAGGCCATTGCCCTGGAGACGAGCAAAGCCCAAAATTATTCTGCATGACAGCAAATACAGGTGAAGTTGGAAACAGAAAATAACTTCAAAACTTTGTAGGACAAACTCTCTCTCTCTCTCTCTCTCTCTCTCTCTCTCTCTCTCTCTCTCTCTCTCTCTCTCTCTCTCTCTCTCTCTCTCTCTCTCTCTCTCTCTCTCTCTCTCTTCTGCTTCCTACAATTCCTTTTTCTCTCTCTCTAACGACCTATCTAATAATAATAATTAATTTGGTATTATTTTTTACTTTAATGTTGTCTCTAACATAAAACAAGCAATATAATATATTGTTTTTTTAGTTTTACAACAGGAGATTCAATGGTTATGCCAAGTCACAAGTCTGCTGTCCCACGTAAAGTTGTACACAGTTTGTTGTTGTTTTGCTTGAACAACAGAGGAATGTTTGATACAGTTTGGTAATCCCACTAAGCCAATGGCACGGGATCCGTATCGCCCCTGATTTAGGTAAAGATATTAAACTCAACTGTTGGTTCGTCTTACTTTAATATGTGATATAATTTTAGTTATTGTACTGACCGCATCTGCACTGTTTATTTCAGTTTATTGTGCGAGCAACGTAACTCATGTTTATGGTTTTAGAAACAACCGCATAGTTTAGCTACTGCTGCTCTTTCCTTTGACAGCTCACATCAAACTTTGCCACTTTGTCACCAAAAAGATGCAAAGATCATGTCTGTGTTTTGGTCGACTTCATTTCTTGTAAGCGATGTAACGTAGCTCTGAGTTTTCCTAAAGCAAGGCTCCAAACATCTTTCCACATGTGTTTCTCTCAACCCAAGTGGACTTATGATTTGTCCATTCCAGTCCAGGTTTGTTGTGAACTCTGTGTTTTCAGCTAGTTTTCAATTCAAGGTTCCACAGCCTAAAAAAAGTAGTAAAGCATCCTCATGCTATGTTCACACTACAGCAGCAAAAGCAACAAGCGTGAGCAGCTGCTTATTGCCAAATAAGTGCGTGTATGAAGAATAATTTATCTGGCATTGTTCACGTTGTGTGATGAACAATGTCAGATTAGGGATATTGCCTAATTTCATTGGTCTCCTTGTTCTTCGATAGCCAATACTACGTGGTTAATGGCCTGTGTTATTGTATATAAATATATAGATCATTCCTTGTATCTTTTTATACCAGCTGTGTTGAGAAAAAAAAACTTGCAGTTAATCCTGACAAAATAATAATAATTCATTATTTTGAGTGTAATAGTTTAAATAATATAAAATACTATTTGTAATTCATATTTTTTTATATTTTGTTTTTTAATAATTATTTGTATTAATTCTGAATTGTTTGGAGACTTTTATATTATATTTATTTAATTCTGCTTTCCTTAAATTAGTCGCTGGAGCAAACACATTTGAAAAGACGATGCTTTTACTTTGAAGGCGAGCCGTCTCTGCTTCCTATGCTCTATTTGCATTATCAAAGTTAGATAATGTAACAAGTCGACGTAGTGGGACGAGAAATTGCATTGGAAGTGTTCATTTAATACGAAAATAACACGTTTACCACATTTAAGCAGCAACGGCTATGCAAGAAGGGACTCACACGTATCAGAATACATTTTCATTAGCACAAGTAGACCAATGAAATTAGGCAATATCCCTAATCTGGTATTATTAATCATGCAACGTGAATAAAGGCAAATACATTATCCCCCAAATAGCTGTTGCTCAAATGCACGTAGACGTAGTTAAGTCGTTAAATCACTCTGGGAGCTAGTTTATGGAATTTTTTTAGACGAACCTAACCGATATGTAAACACGCTTCACCTTCACCTTTGGAGTGCTGGAAAAAAATGTGAGAACAGATCAGCGGTGGTTTGTAGCTCTTCATGCCGGATGTCAGTTTGTAAGCGTCCGCGAAAGAAAGAAAAACTGTCATGACCCGGAGTTTCTGTCTCGTTTTGTGTCTTATTTTGAAGTCCTTGTGTCATCTGTCTCCCTGTGATTGTCTGCCCTGGCCCTGATGGTTTCCTTCTGTGTGATTGCTGGCTCCACCCTCACTGTGTCCACCTGTGTCTCGTTCCCTAGTGTCCAATCACCTCCACCTGCCTGTGTATTGAAACCCTGTTCGTCTCATTCCCCAGGGTGGCTTCGTACTGTGTAGTTCGTGTTGTCGTCCTGTTTAGTCGTGTACTACCTGTAAATTCAGAATTAAGTATTGCTTTGGAAGAAGTTGTCGGCACTTGGGTCCTCTCTCTCGCTACGACATCCGTGACAAAAGCCTGTTGCTGTGTCGCTCGTAGCAAAAACTCAACATAAGAAACTCCTGCAGCGCAACACACTCCTTCACTGTCAGAACAATGAGCTGAAAGACACGAAAACACTCCAGAGAGCTGAAGAGCTCGGTTGCACACAGTGGCTGCACAATCAACCCCCTTTTCACACGACACGCAACCACTGGATCAATTGTTATTGGAATATAGAAAACAGTTATTGGAGCTTTGAAGCACACGCTGAAGTCTGCGTCTTGTTTACTTTAACCAGAACCTGCGGTACATGTTACTTTGTGTCTCTGCAACTTTGTATTTAAAGTCGTGAAAACGTTGAAAAGCCCTTCGACTGATGTTACGGGTAAAAAAGAAAGACTCAAAAGAATAAAAAGCATATGAACCAAATTGAGGTGCAGTGGCTAATTGGCATAAAGCGGGGCACTCTGTTGGCATCGAGCGCGGTGAGGAAACACTCATATCTCACTTCATCTTCATTAGCACCAACAACTGATGTGATTTGCTTGTGTGTGTTTGTGTGTGTGTGTGTGTGTGCGCACTTAAAAAGGAACATTAACCATACAGGCCGGGAAAATAGACATGATAAAGGTGCAATATTCGGGATTCAGAACATTGCTATAGCGGCACAAAAACATATTTAACTAGAATGGGCACTCGGTAGAGCGCATACCTTCGCATATCACAAGATTGGGCATTGAATTATGAACATTTTGCCATTAGTTGCATGCCAATTGGATAACAATTGACCATGCTGTGGTTAAAAGAAGATTTTGACCTTTTCCTTGACTTTTGATCCGATCGATCCCAAAGTCTAATCAAATGGTCCCCGGATAATAACCAATCATCCCACCAAATTCCATGCGATTCAAGAAGATGTTGACCTTTTTCATGACCTTGACCTTGACCTTTGACCCGATCAATCCCAAAATCTAATCAAATGGTCCCCGGATAATAACCAATCATCCCACCAAATTCCATGCGATTCGGTTTACAACTTTTTTTGTTACGCGAATAACACGCATACAAATAAATAAATAAATACACGGCGATCAAAACATAACCTTCCGCATTTTCAATGCGAAGGTAAAGATACAGTGTCGTAATTATAGTGAGAATGAGGTCACTCTCAATCTGTGTGTGTGTGTTGTAATTCAAGTTCCTCTGTGCTTTGTTGGCACCTGTTTGCTTTTAGTGCATGTGTGTGCACGGAAGCGTGACACCTGGCCTTTTGGTTCCCGCTCATAACCGTATTTTCCCCACATTTGACACTGTTGGCGCTGTTTACCGGTGCGAGACCACGAATCACGGACAAAAAACAGGACGTCTGGTCACCATTAACGAGCCGCAGGAAAAAACCAGTTGTGAGGCTCGCAGTTATGTGTCTCCGACAGTGAGACGTATCTGGAGAGACGACACACACAGAAACAGGCAGCCTGGTGGACAGACAGGTAGCTGATGTTATATGTAAGGACTCCCAGGGACGGTGCACCTGGGGACACGGCGGCCATATGTTTAAGCTTCGTCTCGTCCTACAAAACTCTGTCTGCCCTTCGCGTGATTTGTCAAAGGGCCGCGCACAGTGACAGGTACAGGGTACCGGAGGACCCGAGATACTGAGACACACGGCAACTAAAGGAGAGGCGGAGGGGGGGGGGGGGATTGGAGGGATGAAAAGAAAAGAGAGAAGGAGGGTGACATGAACATACAGTCGGGCTTCGAGACGCACGGGAAGCAGAGAGAGAAGGAGACACGGCCAGAGACTTGAGAGTGTGTTAGGTGACAAAACGGGCTCAAAAAGAGTGTCTGGGGGGGGGGGGGGGTAATTTAGGAAGAAAGGAAACATGTAGGGAATGAAAGACGCAATACAAGCAGGTGAAACACAGCAGGACCGTGGGTAGATTAGTCAGGTGACAAGGGGGTGTGTATATGTTAAGAAGTATGGCCTGCAGGCTTCTTTTCCTCTCCTTTTCCCAACTCCCTACCTCCCTCCACTCTTCTCCTTGTCCTGTCTTTCAGTCCCCCTTACCCCCCCCCCCTCCTCCCCCCAACCCACACCTCCACCACCACCTCACTCCTCTCTCTCTCTCTCTCTGTCCTTCTGTGCAGGGGGTTGAGGCGCTGAACAGATTATGGCGTAATTAAGGCGCTAAAGCAGCACATTATCCACCTGGTGGCTTATCCAGGGTGGCTAGCGCCGCGGCTAGGCTAATCAGCATAAGTGTGTGAGTGTGTGTGTGTGTGTGTGTGTTTATATAGCCAGCAGCATTGGGGCCCCATCTCACCTGATTAAGGCCTCTTATAGGGATGTGTTAAAAGCATTAGGTGAGGACAGGATTGTAATTCGTCATGTTTAAAAGGCTGGAAATTGAATCAGGGATTAGGAGGCAGCCAAATGAGCGCGCACACATTCAGCTAACTGGAGGGAATTCATAAACCCTCGTCTCTCTCTCTCTCTCTCTCTTTCTGTCTATCTCTCCTTTGTCATGTCCGCTCGTCATCAGTCTTCTCTACATTCTCTGTTTATCTCCATTTCCCTCTATTTGTTTAATTCCGTCTCTCGTCCCGCCTCCATCTCTCTCCATGTCCTATGAATGTAACTCTATGGTTACATGCATCTCTCTCTCTCTCTCTCCCTCTCCCTCTCTCTCCTCTGTCCTCTAAGTGGTTAAATTGAAAATAATTGTGCAGACAGACACCAGGATGCAATCAAAGTGCGCGACCATGTACTTGGAAAAGAAGCTGGCGTTATCAGGTTGGGGAACGAACTAAGTGTATCGTGAAATACCTCAGAGAGTCATTTTATATCTTCAGACTTTATTAAAGCTAATAGGTTTATATATACCTCCCCGAGGCTGGTCAATTCATTAGTTGTAACCGTTAAGAACTATTACCCACACAACAAAGTCAGAGTGGTGAGACCGAGAAGAAGAGTGTGTGTGGCTGCACACCGGTATTCATGTGTCTCTGAGACGTGTCTCAACTATCAGGACACTTTGTCATACAAATCTACATGACAAAAGAAACGTCTACATTTTAATCGTAGTAATACTGATAAATTAAGTTGTACAATATAATAAAATTCACCTTCAAGTGAATGAGAACCTATTCAAAACAGTTGATTAATGTAAAAATGAGAATCAAAAAATTAACTACCATTATTTCATGGATTAGTCGGTGAAATAGTTAAATATTTTATCGATAAATATTGTATCTGTTATGATGTAATATTGTGTCTTATTTTCTCCTTTATTAAGGTCTTAATTTATTGTTGTGAATCATAAAGCAAACTACACACCAATTACCATATCAACTGTATGACTATATAAATAATAATAATAATAACAGTAACTGTAATAATAATGATAATTGAATTTGACAGTGAATTGCTGAGTTTATATTCAGCATACATTGTAGTATTGAAAATGAATAAAGATGCATTAATGTACCCAAAAAGACAGAGTGAATGTAAACATCTGAACTACCTCTTAGTTTTAATAAAGCAGTTGAGCAAAGAATCTAATCCAAAAACCTGAAAGAAAAAAAGAAAATGGACTCGCAACACTGGAGTGTCTTCGTCAAGGGCGCTTTGTTTATTTTCATATACTGCTGAGTGGGACATGCTGAATAGTAAAATGGTGAGGGCTAAAGAGCCATTGCTCTGTGTGTGTGTGTGTGTGTGTGTGTGTGTGTGTGTGTGTGTGTGTGTGTGTGTGTGTGTGTGTGTGTGTGTGTGTGTGTGTGTGTGTGTGTGTGTGTGTGTGTGTGTGTGTGTGTGTGTGTGTGTGTGTGTGTGGGCGTCCTTATGGGAGACACCTTGAGGGGTATGAAGGTGATGATGGTCACCTCAACGCCTGTTTTTAACCATAAACACGATGAGGGGAATAAGGAGGGAATAAAATGTTTTGGGTTTGCATCCACACAAATTATTTCATGTTAGATGAATAGTACTTTTTTTAATTGAATGACAAATACCATTTTGACCCTTTCAACAAAACTCAGCCCAGCACAGAAAATAATGTCCTTATTAGAAGCTGATGTGCATATATGCAGCTTTGCTTTGCGCAAATATTTTGTTGTGGATGTTACGGTTTTCACGGCAGTTGGGGGTTCATGTTTTAAGCGAGCAATTTCCTTTGCTGTAGTGTCCTTGAGCAAGAGGCTGAACCCTCACCGGTTCCCATGGGTGCCATTTCATAGTTAACCTTTCCCTCTGACCTCCCTGGAGGCAGCAAATGAAATAAGTTACTCGACAAGAATGAAAGATTGAAATGCAAAATGTTCCTAATACCTTTTAGGAGTCCAGTAGACACACACACGACACAACAGGAATAACAGCAGCCTTGTGTTGTATTATCGATATTAAATAAAGTGCAATGAAAAATAATAACAATGTCTGAATTGGTTTTCTATAATTATTTTAAGCATAATGTGGATATTGCTCTTTTTTAGCATTGTATTTAAATACTTTTATTCGTAGGTAGATATCAAGTTTGTAGTTTACCTTCCTGTTTGTGACACCTCACCTGCTTCTTCTTCTTCTATAGCACAAAGAATGAATCTCAGAAATGTTCAATAAAATAAGTATACAGAAAGCATCAATACAGCTGAGGCTGAGTCATTGTCAAGGGCACCTTTTTGATATTCAGTGCAGGGTATAGGACATACGCAATCATGCATCTGCGGCTACTAATAAATTACCACATGCACTGTCGGCAGTAAGACGCCATATGGTTCAAAAGTGTTTTGCAAATTTTAAT
This sequence comes from Pseudoliparis swirei, assembly GCF_029220125.1. NCBI lineage: Eukaryota > Metazoa > Chordata > Actinopteri > Perciformes > Liparidae > Pseudoliparis > Pseudoliparis swirei. The sequence goes on from NC_079391.1 coordinate 8,364,031, forward strand.
CAGTGACTAAATTCTTAAAAGACAAAAGTATCTCACATTTATAATTTCTGCATATGTATATTTTATTCAAACCAAATGTTGAGGAGGAATAAAAAAAATTCTGCCTCTCATTTGATTCTCTTTTCTCTCAGGATCTGCCAGACATTTAATCATCTGATTTAAATGTCACTAAAGACAATGTAAGCTGAAAAATACAAACATAATGATTAACTTTATTCGTTTTTATTATCTATCCATATTCACACACGATAAAACAAATGTGGCTCTGACAGCAAATCTGTTCTTTTTATATCTTCTTTTTTCCTTCGCTAAGTTTCGGCTGTACATCCATCTGAAACATGCAGGTCGTTGTTGAAATCGCAGCCCCGTGCATGTCATTTGGTCACATGTGTAACTCTATTTTTAGACTTGAATTCCAGTCAGATGAATGTCATTGCCACTTTAATAAACATATTTTACTCTGAAAAATCTTCATTCAGAAGCTGCAGTATAAATATTATACATCTGGGTGACTCACAGGATCACACTGTCACTAGACAGTCACATGTTTTGAAATGATTACCAACAATATGTTCATTATTATGAAGAGGAAATAGCTTGAGATATGCCATTTGATGTGTAATTGTTCTTTTTTTAAATGTATTAATGATTGTTGTGACATCAAATGCATCATTAAGTGATTGAACATGCCTAAGAATTAAATCACTACGGTCGTCACATTGCTTTTAGGATGAGTAACACAGCAATTATTTTGACTGTTTTTCTTTTTTTCCATATAATTACAGAGTAATTACAATGTGTAACAAAATGTGACACAGCTGCTTGAAACCACCAGGCCAATTACTCACCTGACCATGACTGGATTTACTAATCACACTGCTGACGCGGTCGCACCACAAGACAAATACACCACCTGTCCTGTGTCAGTAGTTACTGTGGAACTATTCGCCATTTTAGTAGTTTACTTAATTACTACATAAATACTGAGAGGAGGAAATAGTGATCAACATAATGGGAATGACATGCTAATACGGTTTAAATAAACACAAATTATTCTGATTAATAGGAAAATATCAAACATTATCAGTTATTGTTATGAGCTTTATTTTTCCCCACTTAATCCTGTTATACGTCATTTGAGTTGCAAACACGTAATAGTGTTTTATATTCAGCTTGTTCCATTTACCTGTCCACACTTAGAAGAATAAAAAAAAATACCTTTCAAGACTAAACCTACAGATGTTTTTTCCGGACTCGGACTAAGAATTCGGCTGAGTGTGTGTGTTGTGGATATCAGAAGGAAAATGTCATCCTGGCTCTGCCTGTCTCGATGATGGAGTGTGTTCTTTTTTGTTTATAACTTCACTTTTATGCCTGGTGGTTCTGTAGCTATTCTGGTGCTGAATGTGCTGGATGACTCTGTCTGCAGCTCAAAGACAAAGAAGGACGGTCATTAGACTATTCTGTAACATCAGGTACTGTACACCTCTTTCTCTCTTTCTGGCTCTCTCTAACACACACACACACACACACACACACACACTCCATCTTTCTTGCTCTTTTTCTTATTTCTCCCCCTCGCTCTCTCTCTCTCTCTCACACACACACGCACACACACACATTTATTCTGCGCTGCGGTCCGCATTCCATCAAAGTCCAGTGTCATCTCCTGGTATAGAGCGCCATCTACTGGTCAGCTGCAACTCCCTTTCTGCTGGTTTGGAAAGAGCCAAACGTTTGGACCACCTCAAGGAGAGACACACACTGAACAATGGCACACGCACTTGTTATAAACAAATGTAATTTAGTACATTATTTTTAAAAAGCCATATTCTCCAAGAAGCATATTTAATATATAACGGTTGTAAAGTTGGGTTGCTGGAAGTGGGGTATGTTTTACATGAGAAATGATTACATGAAGTCACTGACTGGTATGTGACTTTACAGGAATACACATCAGCTTGGAAAACATATCAGGCTTCCTGGTTTTCAAGCCATAAGAAGGTTATTGTTTCGCATGTGAGGGCAAATCAGGTCTGTTTGAAAATGATACATTTACCATGTTTACTTTGAAGATGCTCACATCACAAACTACTTTGAGATAAAAGTGTCAAAGATAACTTGAACTGAACAGTAAGTGAATGGTGTGCCTATGTGCGTCCATGTGTTTGTGCGTGTATGTGTGTGTGTGTGTGTGTGTGTGTGTAAGTGTGTGTGTGTGTGTGTGTATTACACGTGCACATATAAATGGCGTGGCTGTAGCCATTGGCCTAGGTGCAACTGCTTTAGATTGTGTCTCCTATTTTGCAAACTCCAACAATAGCCTGTTATATTTGTTAAAGTGATGAATGAGTTTGTCCATTCCTTTCTTCATTGTGTGTGTGTGTGTGTGTGTGTGTGTGTGTGTGTGTGTGTGTGTGTGTGTGTGTGTGTGTGTGTGTGTGTGTGTGTGTGTGTGTGTGTGTGTGTGTGTGTGTGTGTGTGTGTGTGTGTGTTCCAGCCCTCTCAAAGTCATTGTTTCCCTAGAGAGGGGTCAGTGTGCTGGTCAAAGCTTTCTGCTGCCATGCTCACCTCCCACTGAGAGGAGAGGAGAGGAGAGGGGAGGGGGGGGGGGTTAGGGAAATTACAATTAAATGATCTTTTACGGTTTCTTCTCTAACTCTTGATTGTATTTGATTTGAAATACTAATGTGTGTTGGGGTAAATACAGGTAACAAATTATTAGACACATAACATTTGTTTTCTGAAAACTGATTCTGAAGTTAAGCAACATTTGTATTTTGTTAAAGGATTAAAGAGAAGTTATCATGTTGAAGTGCGTGAGTTGTCGAGGCAATATCCAAAATGTTAAAAAAATTAAAAAAACGTTGCAGTTGCAGCTTGAAATAAGAATACATATTCACACCAGGTCTATCAGGTGGGTCATAGACTCACTTCCCAGGCCCCCTCCACACACACACACACACACGCACAAATAGTCCACCCATTATTAAACAGTCTGTCATGGGGGTTGAGTGTGTCGCTTCTCTCCCCGTTCGCTCACAGCCCCTAGAACAATTTCAATTTTAATAGCTTTTACTATGTATCTGAGGCACTGGAGACACAAAAAGAAAGGGCAACACACACTCTCTCACACACACACACACACACACACACACACACACACACACGCACGCACGCACACACTGCGAGCGAGGGAAGAGAACTAGTCCCCCCTTGTTGAAAATAGAGCCATCAAAAATGAAGGCCAGCCCAGCATAGCCGACAGACCGACAGACAGATCCCGGGAGCATCTTGTAATTATCCCTGTGGACGAGTTGCCTCTAGCTGGGCTCAACAACCCCAGCCCCCCTTTTTCCATCCCCCCTTTTCAATCCTCGCCGCTAACCCCTCCACTGCTAATTTCATCCCAGGGATTAGCCCCCGCTTGCTTGTCTATCTTGTAATATTTCTGGGGGGTGGGGGGAGGGGGGGGGGTGAAATGGTGAAATATCGCCTTCTTCTACTCATGATAGGATTTAGAGAGCAGGGCCGGGGCAACGCTTGTGCCTCCCTCCCTCCATCCCTCCCGACTGCTATTCAGAGGTGGAGAAAGAGGGTTAAGATAGGAGGGGGGGGGGGGGAGGAGAACACCCCGGGAAGTGCCGCTGCAGCGACGGCGAGCTCTACCGGGAAGTGACCGCTGAGAAGGTGTGAAGGTGAAAGTGAAAGCGGCGCGTGGCGGCGCGGCGCGCCGGAGTACCTGCAGGGCAATGCAAGCTGTTTTCTTTATGCATAAAAGAGACGCGGGGGAGGAGGAGGAGGAGGAGGAGGAGGAGGAGGAGGAGGAGGAGGAGTGCCACGCGCCGCATATCCACCACCCAGCCTTTTGTCAACTAGCTGTCTGATGGTCATGTGATGCCTATTACCCGTCTGTCTGTCTCTCTATCGTTTACCTGTCTGTCTCTCTGTCAGTTACCCGTCTGTCTGTCTCTCTGTCGTTTACCTGTCTGTCTCTCTGTCGTTTACCTGTCTGTCTGTCTCTCTGTCGTTTACCTGTCTTTCTGTATGTCTGTCATTAACCTGTCTGTCTGTCTCAGTGTTAACCTGTCTGTCTGTCTCTCAGTGTTAACCTGTCTGTCTGTCTCTCAGTGTTAACCTGTCTGTCTGTCTCTGTGTTAACCTGTCTGTCTCTCAGTGTTAACCTGTCTGTCTGTCTCTCTGTCGTTTACCTGTCTTTCTGTATGTCTGTCATTAACCTGTCTGTCTGTCTCTCTGTCGGTTACCTGTCTGTCTGTCTCTCTGTCGTTTACCTGTCTGTCTGTCTCTCTGTCGTTTACCTGTCTGTCTGTCTCTGTCGTTTACCTGTCTGTCTGTCTCTCTGTCGTTTACCTGTCTGTCTCTCTGTCGTTTACCTGTCTGTCTGTCTCTCTGTCGTTTACCTGTCTGTCTCTCTGTCGTTTACCTGTCTGTCTGTCTCTCTGTCGTTTACCTGTCTGTCTGTCTCTGTCGTTTACCTGTCTGTCTGTCTCTCTGTCGTTTACCTGTCTGTCTCTCTGTCGTTTACCTGTCTGTCTGTCTCTCTGTCGTTTACCTGTCTTTCTGTATGTCTGTCATTAACCTGTCTGTCTGTCTCTCTGTCGGTTACCTGTCTGTCTGTCTCTCTGTCGTTTACCTGTCTTTCTGTATGTCTGTCATTAACCTGTCTGTCTGTCTCTCTGTCGGTTACCTGTCTGTCTGTCTCTCTGTCGTTTACCTGTCTTTCTGTCTGTCTGTCTGTCAGTGTTAACCTGTCTGTCTGTCTCTCTGTCGTTTACCTGTCTGTCTCTCTGTCGGTTACCTGTCTGTCTGGAAAGTTGTGTCGACAAATGCAACATATCCAGAGAGCAGTTTGGGGTTTTCTTCAGTGGTTAAGTGAATTTAAAAATACCAGTAAATCAAGACAACAAAATATATATTTTTTAAACAGTTGGGGAATCCCATACAGAAAATTATAATATGGATATTGTAATACATATTATTACATTAACATATTGTATTCTAAATCTTCTTAATTGACAGGATATTGAGATGTTTTCTTCCTTTGTCTTTAAACCTGTTTCTTATTTTATATTCAATTGAGCAAATAAAAGGAAGAAATGTTTGATATCCGGAGGAAAATATATATAAAAATATATGTTGTCACCAGGTTGTCGACTAACTTAAGATTTAGATAGTATGAAGTCCATACTGTAAAAACACACTCACAGAGTTGGAATATCAAATTAACTTTTTAGATTGGATGATGATGACAATAAATCATCCCATCAACAGTCTGTGTATATTGCACAGTGTATCTGTGTGTTTAAATGCATGTGTGTCTGTCCATCTTTGTGTGTGTGTGTGTGTGTGTGTGTGTGTCCGTCTTCTGTGTGCGTCTGCATTCATGTGTGTCTGTTCATACACTAAATGACCTATAGCCCTCTGTCTCTCACACACTCCTCTCCATCACTCCAGCCTCTCATTACAGCTGCAGAACCCCACAGCCTGTCACGTAATTAAAGGCAAAGTTATAAATGACCAGCAGGCCAAAAGCCATATTTCACAGGTGGCCACATATTTATTTATAATTTTTCACCTTTAAATGTGTTTCTTATGCAAATGAGAGCTCGGACACTTTTCAATTAACTTTGGGGGCCAGTCCCACTAAGTACCACAGAAGCTTGTTATTGGAAATAGAGTATTTTTGTTATCAGCCATAAATTATCTGTGTGTCAAAGGAATTGCGAGATGTAATGTATGGGCCTGAATTTGGTGCTATCAGAGGTGGCTGGTGTACTTCCCCTCCCTTAAGGACTTGGCGATTGCTTTTCTGGAAATATCTTCTTTTTTTTTTTACATGAACATACGCGATTTTACCCCTCCCTTTTTGCTTTTCTACCTGGCTCTTCCTCCCTCCGTCTTCTCTCACATGCCCATACACACACACACAGTCAGACGTGTACTTGCACTGCAAAGCAGTTTAACGTATATTATATGAGCAATTGGCAAGCAGGTAGAGGTATAGGTATCAAGTATGGTTCTTTTATGGTGACAGACTGAGTGTCCCCTTCTGCCTCGTTTTCTCCTTAATTGACCCGCTGCGGGAAAGCAGTGGAGCGGCCCCGCTGTGCCATCACCTCAAGGAGAGAGGAGGAGAGAGGAGGAGACTCAACAGAAGCAACTCAACTAGAGGGAGGAAGACAACAAGTTAAGTCGCCGAGGTATGACAAGTACCAGCTGAAGAAAGAGACAAAGCGACTGGGAACCCACATGTGCTGCTCTCCTGTCCCATCAGCGGCCCCTCGCAGGGTGGGATGAGCAGGATGGGCTTTGAGTTTTGGGTACGTGCAATCACAAGTGGGTTCCATGTGTTTCAATGCATTACGGTGTGTGTGTGTGTGTGTGTGTGTGTGTGTGTGTGTGTGTGTATGTGTGTGTGCGGCTGTGCCCCCTCGCTGGTGCGTAAAAAACGTCCATTAATTGAATTCCCCCTAATTTCCCGCCAGCCTCGCCGTGCCGAGCGAGGCGGCTGCCTGCCTGCCAGCCAGCCGTGCGACGCCACACTTCAGGTATGCTGGATAATGGAGGATGACATTTCTGTCCCGCCATGCCCCGGGGCAGCATGTGATACATGGCTTCCTCTATGAAGGTTAAACTCAGCTAACCCGCCTTTGGCGTTTCATTACCCACTTGTTAAATACTCTTTTGGTAATAAAATGATTAAACATTTTATTGCTTCCCTCAAATGAGGCCTCTTTTCAAAGGGATTTAATGACTTTGGAGATGGATATGTGTGTGTGTGTGCATGTTTGTGTGCCTGTGTATGGGTGCGAATGTATGCATTTCTGTGTGTGTGTGTGTGTGTGTGTCCAGGCAAGTGCATCTCCAGTTATGCACGACCAGTGTGTAAAAACCTAATGAGAGTGATATGCTTTACAGCGAAGCCTCCATTATTCTCAGCCAAACGACCTGGGCCGTCATTATGTGTAAAGTAGCAATACCTTTTCCCTCTGCCGGGGCACATTCAAATAGACATGTTTTACATACAGCTCAGTCTGTGTCTTGAAGCGAAGTGAAGTATTTATACTAAAATGAATGGGCCTGACTATTTTTACATCACAAGTTAAGCACCGTGGCTATAGCAACGGGACATAAAATATTATATTCGACCCATTAACAGGAACTACAAGCATGCCTAGGCCAATATGGCTCCACGGCGACTGGCAAATCATCTTATCCAGTGTCATATTGGCTGTAAAATTAGCAGTAAAGGGATTTAAGAAACTGATGGGGAAAAAAAACAGTTTCTTAAGGTCTGAGTCAGGAAACTGATAGGTCACGTGACCCGTTTGGGGACACACACAATTCAGGAAACATATGTTTTGATGGAATCCAAAACAAAAAGCATGTTTTATTTGATTCATTTAAAGTTTAATCGATAGGTTATCCACCTGACTTGTGCTTTGTTTATGTAGTGCAGAGAGATCATTAATTAATCTTAAATATAAAGTGGCCTAAGCAAAAACAATGTCTCATATCCTGGTGTTGTCAAACCAATTTGTCCTTTGTGGGTTGTAAATGTTAAAATGCTTCAAGCTAAAATATACAGTTTTTTGTTCAGGGATTTCCCAGATTAACCTTCCTCCCCATTGGGTCTTTGGGTTCCAATCAGTTTTGTCGTGGGCTCATTGTTGTACCGCTGCTGACCTCACGGAACCTCAGTGCACGCACACACACACAACACACACCAGACACACTTAATCAATGGCCGGGTCCCCCTCCCTCAGGCCAGAGGAGACGGCGCTGGCCAGTTCATCTGATATATCATGGCAGCCCGCTCCGCTCTGCTCCACTGGACCCTGTCCAACACCTGTTCTCCCATCAGGGGATGTTGTGTTGGCGTGGCGTGGCGATGCCACTGTACAGATTGGCACTGCCCAGTCGGGGCAGCAGAAAGGATGAAGTATGAGATTCCCAGTGACAAAATGTAAGCTGTAATTAGGAGGGAGGACCACAGTGGAGAATGGTTATGCTGCAGCTATCTACCGTGCATTGTATGATTTAGAATACACGTTTGAAATAAAAAGTTGTAAGAGATCGTAACAACCAATCAGCTCATGCATTTGTCATCAATTCGATGACATTATGTTTGTAGCAGATGGATGGAGAGGGATCCTCCTCTGTTGCTCTCCTGAAGGTTTCTTTCTTCTTTTTTTCCTGTGAAAGGGTTTCATTCTATTTTTTGGGAGTTGTTCCTGATCCGATGTGAGGTCAAAGGTCAGAGATGTTGTATGTGTACAGATTGTAAAGCCCGCTGAGTTTTCCTGTGCATACTGTGATATTCTGAACTATTTCAGGTTCACACTGCACCATATTTTCGTTAAATACATTTGAGAAGTTGAAAATGTTCCTCGATTTTGGTCTCAGCTTGTCATTCAGGGGTGATAGTGCGTCCCACAGCCAGACCAGTGGAGAACCACTAGTTAGACCAGTGGAGAACCACTACCCCAGACCAGTGGAGAACCACTAGTCAGACCAGTGGAGAACCACTAGTCAGACCAGTGGAGAACCACTACCCCAGACCAGTGGAGAACCACTGCTCCAGACCAGTGGAGAACCAACTGTCTCAACTGTGACAAAAAAGCTTTGAACAAAGTTAATGTAATAATGTGTGTTTGACCTTTGATTAAGTAATGTGGGTTAAAATAAATATAATTAAATTAAATGGATTTATTTTATAATATTAAATAAATTTGCATATATATTTATACATTTATATGAGTACACTTAAATAAACAATAAAAAAATGCAAAGACAGTTAATTAACAATATATTCTGGAGTAGTTAGAATGATACCGTGTTACAGTTACAACCGGCCCTTTGAGGGCAGCCATGAGGCGGATGTGGCCCACGGAGAAAATGAGTTTGACACCCCTGAGTTAGAGGGATTGTAAAGAGTGAGCCATGTTCAATAAATGTAAGATAAAGGTGTGACCACTCATTATTTTCAGGTTGCTCACTGTGGGATCTGTGATTGGTTGAGGGGGTCAACGCCAAAGTCTTTAATAAAGCTTCTGCAGTTGTGTTCTTTTGAGTCTTTCCTGATTTAACTTGTGTTATTTATTCATACATTTGTGATTGTGATTTCATAATGTCACTGTAGTTTGTTTTCCACTTCAATGTGTCATAGTTCACAATCATAACTGTGCAAGTGTTGAATGCAGTTAATGAAAATGTTAATTTCTGCTTCTTCTCTTCAATATGTGTCAATTTGTTAAGATAATTTGTTCACAATGTACATGGTAACTAGAAAAGATGGACAAAACAAAGAAAAGGAGACCCTTGTGCCAAAAAAGAATCTTGAAAATTAATCTGATGTTGTACTGAGTTGTAAAAAAACTGCAGCTCCAAAAAAACAGAGTTTCAAGGGTTGAATTAATCTTCAGTAAAACTCCTTAAAACAAAGTAAATCTGACAAGATGAATCTACAGAAAATAAGTCCAGCGTCACAGTTCCCTCATATATCTATATCACTGATTGCTGACCTGTAATTGTAACTTTCTCATATCAGTGTATCTTTAGACTCTCTCCAGCTCCTCATACCAAACCCGTTGTTCTAAATGCACTGTAGTCTATAAGGAGAAGATCACATCATCATGCAATTCTAAGGCATGGGGAAACGAGGGTATTAGGGCCATAATGCCCCTTGCGTACTCACCTGGTGTGTCTGTTGGTCTGCTGTGGCCTCAGGCACATGAAGCGCAGGGGGTCCATCAGCATGACAGATTGCCTGGGAGAGAGAGGGGAGGTGCTCCAATGAAAAGAAGAACATTTGTGCCGCCGCGTGGGATCGCTCCACCGGGGCTGTGACGTACTCTGGTCATATTCATAATTCTAGACCCTGTTGTTGGAAACAAAGAGCGCGGAGGTCGTATGGTGGACAGATTCTCTTTCGCTCTCAGGTTTCAGTTCATTTGTGTTTGCCAGTGATGAAATAAAAAATGACCACTCATCAGATTAGTTGGCCTTACGTCTATATACAGGAAGTAAATGGTGCATGTGGTGGCAGTGAAGTGATGCTTAGCAAAGCCACTGTTTCAGTGCTCCCTCTTTTCTCCTGCGTGTGCACTGTTATTTCACTGTATGTCCAGTAGAGGGCGACACATGTCCAACAATTACCATTTTAATTTAAAGGTGTTGTCACTTTTGCTTATGATGAGGACGTTTTGCTCTTTAGAGTTATTAAAGGTGTCCTGTGTTGTACAAATATGTATTCAGCTATAAATATAATTGATCTATTGAATAACGCTCATATGATATCAATGAATAAATAAACCAAAACATATTAAATAATGCCGTAACATACTTCTTATTTTAGCATTCTAGCATTACTTTAAGCAACGAAATAACTACTAACTCTGGAAACGCACCACACAATGTTCTCACCTCAAAATCTAAATAATGTTGGGCTTGTTCTGTTTTGAATTAATCAGACTGATATCTACTGTAAGTGAGAAGGGTTGTTATGTGTAGACAGTTTACTCCCTGATGTTCCCAGTGGCTTGTTGTTGTGTGGCGAGATCACTTAGTCTGTAGGCCCAAATAATGTCACAGAAATAGGAGGAGGACTTATTTCCTATCACGTGCTCATTAATTTGCTCCATTTGATCCCATTAACTACTGACCAGATGTCTTCCCAGACCCGGGGTAAAAATAGACTTTTTTAAAGTAAGCTCATCCCAAACACCTCATAACAATCGATCACCCGTTTAGTTGGCAATCTTTATTTTTTTCTTCATTTATTTAACAACAACACTTAAATCCTGTAGCTTTTTGTTATGATTGTTATTGCCTAAATATTATAACGATACAAAAGTATGACATAACTCACGATGACATTATACCTTTGAAAAAGGGAAATCACTTAAATGGGCAAAAGAGAAGAGTCAACCACCTCTCGGACCATACCATTATCGTGAAGTAAGAGAGGGGGGGACCTTTCGTCGTTGAGATCAGAGGTGATGACACGCGCGACACCCAGTCCCGCCGTAGGTCTCGCGCCGGAGACATGGAGACAGGCAGCACGCTGGATTAACTTTCAGGCTTTCCATGAAGAACAGTTCCATCGCTTTCCCCGCTGGGTTGTAGAGGTAAGTCCTGTTTTCTAGCAGCGAGTGCTCTTCGCCTCTTTTCTTCAGTTTTACGGTAGTATTTTGTCTGCAGGTAGTGCACGTTAACCTCTCCCGTCCTCTTGGTGATGAAGAGCAGACCTTCACATGTCCAGTTGTTGCTGATGATGTTACGAAACAGCAAATAAACGCTGACACTGTTTATGAATGGAGCTTAAACATGTGTATTTTAGTTGGAACAATGTGGCGGTTTTTGCTGGAAAACTTGTCGTTTAAGTGTTTTCACACTTTATCTTCATCGTGGTTGCGCTTTAAACAACAAGTATACTCTTATACGGAGTTCGGGGAATTACCTTTACACTTTTTTCCTCAACCAAAAAGCCCCCTTTTTAACTAATGCATATTTATACCTTTTCTCAAACTCCTTTGACGTATTCTTATCGGGTCAATTGTGATTCCTTCATGTCATAATGTTACCTTAGGCCTGCCTCGTCTTCACTGTAATGCTGGAGGCCTAATATGCGTTAAAAAGTCTTTAACTCGTGATGGAAATGCAGTTCTTGGAGTATTTTGATCACTAAAACTTGTTTCAGAACATTTGAGTTATAGTAGTACAGAGAGTTACTCGCCTAAATGTTGCCTATACCCTAATGGGTGAATGCTTAAAGATACATTTATAGCTTTTTTTCTTTCTTCTAAAAAGTAAGATTAACTGGCAAAAAGTTTAAAAGCCTTTAATCCAATCACTTTTTCATGTTGAAATTCAAAAGAAATATGGGCAAAACTTTTACAAATATAGCATAGAGAAAGAAATGCATCTTGGAAATGTGTTGAAATACAATGCATGTTATACATTTTCTCCAATAGATCCCTTAATATCATTTTCTTAACATGTTGTATGGGTTCTGGTGTTGTTGTTTATGTTTTTACAGCCAACACACACAGAGATATTTCCAGCAGTGTTGTTGTGTTTACAGTCTGTGCATGACTCCTAAAGCTGCTCATAACATCTGATGCTGAGTTGAACATTTCACTTCTCGATCCAGTTCAAGTTTGCGATACCTCTTGCAGCTGAAATATTTAAAACCATACTAAGGTACAACTCCAGGCACATTTGCATGCCTGTAGACAATACAATTTCTTCTGGAGTTATACAAGATTGAGAGAGCAGAAAAGAAAACGAACTGCTCAAGGACATGGAGCGAGATAGAGGAAACTAAAAACATACAGGCAGAGCAGGCACTAAATATTCAGGAAGTTGTAGCATTGTGGTGCCGTCCAGCTATTTCTTTACACTAACTCACAAAGTATCCTGTTCAATATGAGACGCACACACTGTCAGAGTTCTGCAGAAGACGGACGTCATGTATCTGCGTTTGTCCGTATTTTCTCACAGTCCCTCAAAGCTGACATGTGTTGTTACAGCGTGCTGGAAAAATGTACATTGTAAATAAGGCATGTTTATTATATGCATATAACAAAACTGTTATTAATGGGTCATTAGTAGTAGCGTGCCTATAGGCCAGTAATTTGAATTTCAAGGCTTTGGCAGAGTTGACAGGTTATCGGAGTAGCTGGCCAGTGTGTGTGTGTGTGTGTGTGTGTGTGTGTGGTTGTGTAGTTGAATGGCCGGCTGAGCAGTTGGCCAGTTGGCCATCGATCCAGTGTCTGTTGAGCAAACTGTGAATGAGAGCATTTAATGTGGGTCACTGGTCAGTGATGAGCCCAGCTGAGGGCCCGCTTGTCTGTGTGTGTGTGTGTGTGTGTGTGTGTGTGTGTGTGTGTGTGTGTGTGTGTGTGTGTGTGTGTGTGTGTGTATCTGTGTGTGTGTGTACAACTGACATCACTTTGCATATGTTGTTGTCTTCGGGTCACTGAGAGCATCTGCAAAGCTGGACGTTTTTCTCTTTTAATTCTCCTGTTCGGGGCGGAAATAGATGCTGCACTGAACAGCTGACACTGCTCAACGCTCCTTTGCCTAGCCTTATCTCTCTCACACACACACACACACACACACACATACACACACATAGACACAGTCTGCATGCATTCACTTAACTGTTTGTAAATGTGTGTGTTTGTTGTGTGTATGTGTGACTGTAATATGATCAGCTATTGAAGCTGCAAGAGTTGAGGTTGTCAACCCTTCTTGTCAGACTGAACGGAAAGAAAGAATAGCAGGGATGCTGAATGTGTGTGTGTGTGTGTGTGTGTGTGTGTGTGTGTGTGTGTGTGTGTGTGTGTGTGTGTGTGTGTGTGTGTGTGTATACAATTGGTATGTGAGCCCGGCCAACAGAGAAAGAGCCTGGGGTTCTTATCTGACCTCTCACAGGATGACCTTTCACCCCTCAAGACAAGCCCTTTGTGTCCACTGAGCCTGAGCCCATGGGAGAGCGTGTGTGTGTATGTGTGTGTGTGTGTCTATCCGCATATATTTGTGTGCATGTGTAATAGAAGTATAGGCCACATCAAAGTCTTACTTTAACATTGTTATTTGGACTAACCTTTGACCTTGCGGCTATGAGACATCCCTCAATCTAATACATCCATGCTCTCAAAGCATATATATATATATATATATATATATATATATATATATATATATATATTCATGGAGCTAAGCAGGACATATTATAGTCCAGACACATTATTGTAGGGGCATTGACATCAAATCTCTTGACAGCAAACAATAAGATGCAAACAAATTATTTTACTTTATTATGTCCAGAATCATACTGAAACATAGAAGGTTGGGAAAAACAGATGTCCATCTTCTTAGTACATTTTTGTAGACAAATCAGTAATATATCCTTAAAGTATGTGTGTAAGAACTCCTTAAAAGGGCTGAAATACTTGGAAAAGCTTATCCTAGTTTAAAGGGATCCTAACGTCAGGTTTGTATGTGTGAGGTTGTGTGTTAGTGGTGGGAAGGGGGTCCAAGGGGTCATAAAACACCACAATAGTGTCTCTCTCCCTGGAGTGAAAGAAAGACAGGCAGAGAAGAAGAGGAGGGGGAGATGAAAGGATCTCTCACTTCCATGACAGGGAGAGGGGGAGGAGGGGGGAGATGGGAGGAGAAAAGATCAACAAAGCTTCATGAAAACTTTTTTTCTCCATTCAGCTTATTTCTGTCATCTCTGTGACATGTCTTCTTTTATGTGCCACATCTGTTTTAGGAACAGATATTCCTTAAAAAAAATTCTGGATGTGATTAACACTGGAGCAATGCTTGTGCAGCCAGATTGTTAAAAGTAACATTTTGGCCGAACAATTCAAACAACCACCACTAGGTTCCTTCATGTGCCTCATCGCAGCCCATTTGTTAAGCACACTGTTTATCATTAGCATATTGACTTGCATTTTGCCAAAAATTCTCTTTGATGTTACGCAATCTCGATCCAAATTCATATTGTTGCAGAAAAGTTTGTTTTCTCGACAAGCATATCCCCCCCAAAAAAACATACCGCAGCTGTTTTTAATGATGAATTAGAGAAGAAACTTAAGGAATGGCTTCAGATTTACACTTTCACTGTCGGGTTAATTGATTAACAGTTCAACAGGATTCTTGTTCAGGATTCAATAAAAGGTGGAATACACCTCCGTGCTTTCATCTCCTCCTTGTCTCCTCTTCCTCCGGTAGTAAAAAGATCAGTCTGCTCTTTGGTGGAAGGTGTGATTACTTCCTCTCAGTGTTATGTCGGGGCTTTTTGTCTTCCGTCCACTGTCCTCTCTCCGAAGTGGTGTAAGGCATAAAAGTCTTCTTTACATATGAAAGCAGACGGCGACTGGTAGGTGTGTGTGTGAGAGAAAGAGAGAGAGAGAGAGAGAGAGAGAGAGAGAGAGAGAGAGAGCATGTTAGTGTGTGTGTGTCCATCTCCAACATGACATCTCAGAAGGAGAATATGAAGCACAGATCTTGGATCTGTTACATCGTCTTGTGGTTGCTGCAGCATTTTTATGAGCAGATTGGTTGGATTTGAATTGCTTGAAAACCGAAATAAACTTCATGTCTAGTTTTTTTGCAATAGATTATTCCCGTATCTTTATTTTTTTAGACGCCTCCTGCTGAGGGATGGTGGTCCAGATTTAAACTGAACAGTATCGATATTTTTATGGTCAAGAGATGCAGTGCATTTGTAAAGCAGTGCATCACTTCGGCTAGAAAACACTTTGTTCTTCATTCATCTGTGTGCCTTTGTATTTAAAGGTCTTATCAAAGGTTGTTTGACTATTATGGTCTTAATGCTGACGGGTCCTGCATGTGACAGGCAGCGGGCGTCCTGCTAACCTGGAGTTTGACTCACAAACAGCTTTAGATAGATAGATAGATAGATATATACTTTATTAATCCCCAATTTTTGACAGTAGCAGCACCAATAAACCAAACACACAAGAATAAAAAACAAAACACAAAATATAAGAAACAGGGATGAAAGATATAGAAGTATACAAAGTAAAATAAAAGTAAAATATAAACAAAACAATATATATATGTACATATACAACACATGCATACACAACACACAACACCAATGACAAATCAAATCAAATACAAAAATATTAAATATAGACAGTAACTTTAAATCTGTCATCTGACAGGCTCGTCATTTCATTAAGATGAACTGAGTCTCATGCTACAAGGTATGTCTATCGGTCACACACACTCAGGAAGCTACTTCTTGAATCTGTGTGTGTGTGTGTGTGTCTGTATGTGTCTGTATGTGTGTGTGTGTGTGTGCGCGTGCAGCAGCCAGCATATGGGTAGTCGAAGCTTTCGGGAAGAGGGATTAAGTCGTTGTTACAATCCCACCTCGTTATTTCCCTCCTCACTGACCGAGTTTCTTTACCATGCAACACATCTTTTGTTTACTCAATGTTTATGACTTTTATTGACGTAAAAAGTAATTATTCAAATGTCTAAAGTCACACACACATTATTAAAATCTCATGAGGAGTATGTGAGGTGTCTCATGTGACACGATGTCAAACAAATGACATCGCACTCATTCATTGTTCAGAAATGTTTGAAGATGCTAAAGTTTGTCTCACAGTTTCTATTGTTTTTGAGCATGTTTTAAGAACAATAAGAATGTTAAATTTAGTCAAACTAATACTTGAATACATTGACTTCAATTAATTACCATCTGTTATCACTCTGACATTCTTTTTAACGTGAAAACATGACAAATTAATCGAATGAAATCACTTAAAGTAAATGTATTCATGCAATGTGATAAACTTAAAACAACTAAAACTACAGTTAGTGCATATTTTAAAACTACATGCAAAGAATTGCTTTATTGGGTTTTTCATCTGTTGCAGAGCAGATGAGAGGTAAACTAGAGAGAGAGAGAGAGAGAGAGAGAGAGAGAAAGTAGAAACAGTGCAGCGTCTAGGTCAGGGTGTCCTGACTCTGTCAGTGCAGCTGATTTTATGGCATGCTATCTGGACAGATGCCATCCACTGTTTATGTGTGTGGCCGTGTGTGTGTATCTGTGTGTATCTGTGTGAGTAAGATGTGCTTTCAGCGGATTTCAGTGTTTGTGTCTGGACATCGGTGCACAATGTGGACGTGTCTGTGAACGTGTGTGTGGCTTGACAATATTAGACAGTACATTTAGTCTCGTTTCACTTTTCTTTCTTACTTTTCTTTGGGGTTGAATTACTGTCAGCTGACAAATATCTCTCGAGCGTCCAACGCAAGGTGACTGTTTTTTCTTCGCAGGACGCCAATGGGGAACTCCTACGCAGGCCAGCTGCGGACCACGCGCTTTGAGGAGGTCCTCCATAACTCCATCGAGGCGGCGCTGAGGTCGAACACTGTCGTGCCTCGACCGGTCTTCTCACAGCTTTACCTCGAGACGGAGCAGCCATTGGCTCCTCAGGATGGTGGGTTGCATGCATGCAGAGGAGAAGGTGTGATAGCGAGTTTTAGCAAAAGAGTGTGTTCCTTACGATTTTACCTGCGTTTGCTTGTTGTCACTCTTGTTCACCATTTAAATGTTGTGTTTTTTTTGTGTGTGTGTCCCCAACAGGCCGCACTGAGAATGATGATGAGGATGATGAAGTTGGTTCAGAGTCTAACAGCCCCCCAATACCCTATCAGATGAAGCCCCCCCCTGAGGGATGCTGCACTATAGATGGTCCGTACACGTAAACATATGGGGTTCTCGTAAAAATCTGGAATAACATCACGCCCTGGGACACATTTACTCAGAGTTTCCGCTGCTTTACCATCACAATTGGCACCAGGAGATTTACATTTTCAAACCAATACCGTGACCTGGAATTCCAGTTTTCCTTTTAATATAGTATATGTCACATCTTGCATTTAATCAGTGTTCACCTTATTTATGCGGGACTCATGCAAATGAGGAAAAGGAGCTATTATTAGCTTGGCTGGTTGTGCATTCTGCTGAATATGTGATCACACGATGTGCAAGGGTCAGTTTGTGAGTGTGGTTGGTCAGGGTGTGGTTAGAAAGAGAAAATGCAATTTTACTTGAAAAAGACATCTCAAATTGACGGTAGATAAAAGATAAATAAGCAGCAGAAAGTGGCCAGACTATGTCATCGCTCTTCTTATATTTGCTACAATAAAACAAAGTCGTTTTAAAAAGTCAAAGAAAAGCGTCCAGATTATGTGAAATAACATCCCTTCCTGTCTTTTCCTCCCTGCAGGCTTTTGTCAGGCAGGCAGAGACCTGCGTCTGTCCTCGCTGGCACCAGATCCCTCCGATGTGCCCCCTGGATTCATGCTGGTCGGGGTGAGGTCCCCCTCCCTCCCCGAGACCCTGCTGGTGTGTGCCGTGGACCGCCGCTTCCTGCCAGACGAACGGGGTCACAACGCACTGCTGGGTGAGCCAGCAGAAGCACACAGAGACAGGAAAATGTCCCCCGGCATCTGTTTCTTTCAACAACAACAAAATCAATATTTCAACATTCACAACCACTTTTTTTTCTTTTTAGAGGGATAGTTTGCAATTTTGGCAAAGTTGAGAAAAATTCATCTTTATATATTTAGAGGAAATTTGATGTGTTCAGCCTAGCTTAGCATCAAGACTGGTGACAAAGGGAAACAGCCCCCCCCCCCTGTTAAAAACAATATTATGACTCCTGATACTAATGTTGAACAATTTATTTTACGTTGATCAGAGTGCATTTCCTTCGTCATTGAAATGGTAACACGTGTGATCGTGGGAACATAAAAGGCAGCTTGTTGTAATCGTACATTTTCCGTGTGTGTGCTCCACCCAGGCTTCCTCGGGAACTGTATGGGCTGTGGCGAGAAAGGCTTTCGTTACTTCACAGAGTTCTCTAACCACATAAACCTGAAGCTCAACACCCAGCCCAAGAAACAGAAGCACTTGAAGTACCATCTGTATCGAAACAACCAGGGTGTGCTGGTCAGAGGAGCTCCCATCTGCTGGAGGGGACACGGTGAGGGAAGGATCATGGTTGGGGAAATTGGGGAATTATCCTTGAATGTTTACATTAAAATCGCTGACGTCCCTTCTGTGACACGCGGATGGCTCGGCAGTGGAAGGGTTCATTGTAGAAGTGAAGCAACACATTAAGAGAAAACAGTCTGGAGCTAATCAATGAAACAAAAAATGTAGCGTGAAAGGACATCACCTCATCAAAAGGCCTGTGAGAAATATCCTCGTGGATAAAGTTCTGCCATTGAGGAGTCTGGATTATGTAACAAGCTCACTGATTGAGCCCTTTTCCTGGAAAAAGTATGTTGCTATGCAGCAATGGTGAACTGTTTGTTGATACCCAAGCTGAGCAGACCTGGGTGCAATCCAGTGCAGTCACCATCAGTCGGTTGGGAAACTAGTTTTTACTCATTCTTCGCAAAAAGAAAACATTCTCTATTACTGGACCATTGAGAGGGGGCTGAAACATAGTAAGTGTGAAGCAGTGTCCATCGATGACATGCAGTCATTCTTGAAATCCCCCCCAACCATTCAGTGTATTCTCCGATGCAGCAGGGCCGTCGGATGTTCTTCAACACAGAGTTATCTGGTTCCTGGCTTTAGTTAGTCTAGTTGGTCGAGCTACTGAAATGTTTCTGTGTCCCCGGATATCAAATTACTCAGTTGTGTGTGTCTTGTGTGTGTTTCAGATGGCAGGATGAGACAGATGGGGTCCAGCCTCTCAGAAAGCCATGTGACATCAGACGAACAGCCAGCAAACATGGCACTGACACACCCAACACACACACCTGGCAGCTCCACAGGTAATACACACCAAACACACAGAAGTGAGAAAATCAAATCCAAGAATGATATTTTTATGTTGAAAATTGGTCTTGTTTGTGTTCTCAGGACCAAAGAAGTACTTTTACTGTTTCAGACTGCAGACTCTAATATATAAGTCGTTGACAGACTATGGTATCTCTCTCAAACTAGTGGTAATAGAGAGAGAAGACTGTGTGTAATGTGATTATGTACAGTTTAAATGTACAGTTATTCATGTTTTTGATTCATTCTTGTCTATCTGTAAACAGCAGGATCAAATGTGGACCCGATCGGTCTGCCACAAATTACTGATGTCCCACACTCGCTGACAAATGGCAGCGCAGCCGTCACGCAGCCCCCTTTAAACCAGTCACGGCCTGGAAGACCCGCAGCTAAAGGTACAGATTGTGCAGACTGCCAACCGTGGCTCTATAATCTATAATTCATATCCAGAAATGTGTTTATATATGACATGTATTTTAAAATATGACATATAGTTATGACATTCAAGTAATGCTTAATTGCAATAAAAACATCAGAGGTGTTTGACAATTTACTAATTCATAAAAATGTAGTTATCCACATGTAGGGTTAATTTGAAATGTGTACTTAATGTTCGTGAGTTTTTTAGGTTAGATATTTAAAAACAAAGCGGGAACAGAATGAGAGGAGGAATCAATCACTGCATTTCCATATGTCTGCTTAAGTGTGTGTGTGTGTGTGTGTGTGTGTGTGTTATAACACCCCATGTATCCAAGAGCCAAGCAGCTGCAGTGTGTGTTGGGGGTTGTCCTTTGTCTCTCCGTCTCCCTCCCTCTATCTGTCACCTCTATAAACCAGGGTTGTAAAATTCTCTCTCTGTCTCCTTTTTCCTGCTTTCTCACTGAATGAAAAGCTTCTTTCCTGTCAATGTTTTTTTTTTCTTTTTTCATGGCCCCTTTAACAAGTGGAGCTTTTACTGCGTTTCAACAGAGGTTGAGAGGAAGAGGAAGAGACGAGTTCATGCATGACTAAAATACAACTGTTTTCCATTACTGTATTACCAGAAGTCCATCATAAAACCTAATATAGAATATGTTCTGTTGATTTGTGGCTTGATATAACTACAAAAATGACTCCTCTGCTATTCAGGAAGTCATCCCTGAAGTAAACTAAACTGTAGAAAAATGTGACACGAAAAAAAGCTGAAGCACTTCACTCACTGAATGATATTCAAGTGGCACATATTAAACCAGAAGCAGCAACAAAATAGATTTTATAACTCTTTATATGTTTTAATTTGTCTAGATTTAGATTTAAAATGTCTACATAAGAGTATAAACTACAATGTTTGTATTTATTTAATTTGCTCTGTGCTCTTATTCTTTATTCTGCAGGCTCCCATGCGAATGCAGGACCTCCAAAAAAGAGGCACAAGGGCTGGTCGCCCGAGTCCTCTGCCAACAGTCTGCCGGAAAGCACTGCGAAGACTCCCCCATCTTCATCAGCCTTATCCACACCGTCGGTGTCCTCTGTCATCACAAATGGAGCCAGATCAGGTAAAAAAGGGGAGACATAAAACATGGAGAAAGGGACACATGGGACAATTATGTAGTTATATTTAATGCTATATGTATATATATGTATGTAATGCTCCATGAGTAAAGCATACAGTTGTGTGTTGCTTGCAGTATGTGTGTGTCTGTGTTTAAACTTGGTTTATATATGTCTGTGTTATCTCCAGAGACTGCAGCCCCGCTGAGTTCATTGCAGGGAGCCCCCTTAACTCCACTTTCTGCAGCGGGGTTGTGTGTAACAATCCCCGATCAGCTGCTACACACCTGCAGACAGCAACCGGTCATCTTTAAAGGTCAGATGACACATCATATATCAGTGATAATATGGTGCCAGGATGCACTCCGTTGGTCTCAAATGATTTGTACTTGTGAAAGAGTGGACTGGCTAATTAGTCGACGTCTTTATTGACCACTTGGCGATCGTTGGCCAGTTTAGCTCGCCTCTCCTCTCAGGTCAACTAACTCCTGAGGCTGGTTCTCAGCCTATCACCCCCCCCCCCTCCCCTTCCAACAATTTCACCCTTATGTATTACATGCCAACTCATCCACCTTTCCACCATCCTTTCTTTATGCCTTCACCAGCTTCTAATATCCAGTGTGTTTACTTTCATTCCTGTTATTTTCTTTCTGTTTTCACTTCATATTCATCCCCTATATGCCCTTCACCTCATCAACCAGCCTTTGCTGTCTTTTTCTCACCACTTTAGATGCTCTTTAGGTGCCCCCCTCCCACCCCCGACCCCCTCCCTTATTATATATTACGATCCCTACTATTACCCCTCTCTCTCTTGGGGTTAAAGAGCATTTTGCCCCACTCGATCCTGAACTGGTCTTTATTTGGGTTTCTTTCAGTGTAAGACTTTCGTATTGTAACTCAAAGACAATCCCATCCATAAAGTCGTCTGCTTTGTGTTTCTTTGCACTGACATGTCGTCTATTCAGTGTAATTGTCACATCATACATCATGTCATGTTTTTCCATTTTTCCAGCCAACTGTCGGTAAAAGCGTTGTGCTTTTCCATCCATGTATTACATCACATTCATTTGGCTGATTATTTAGTCCAGAGTAACTTTCCCTTCCATGTACCTTGAAAGCAAATGTGGGTTTTTACATATTTCCCATGGACACTTCAACATGTGGAATGGAGGAGGAGGGGATTGACAGAATGAACAACCCTTCGCTTAATGGCCAAATCCAACTTGTTCTCAGCCTCCTCACAGTGATTACCTTTTCATCTGTCTCCCTCTCATTGATACAGGTCATGGCCCGCTCCCTCAGCTGACTGGAAATGCCAACGAAGTGCTCCTCAGTTCTCTGCTTCAAAGTTGTTACCTGAGCTCTAAGATACTCCCCAGAGTCTACCAGCACTATGGACCGTCACCCATTCAGCCATTGTCCACTGAGATGCAGATTCTACTCACAGTCTACTACCTCGTTCAGCTAGGTCAGTGTAAAGCCTTCTCCCAGGATAAAGGCTGTAATCATACACAGTTCAGTCATACCGGGAGGAGGCATGTGATTGACCTATGGTGATACCATTGCTCTGCAGACAGTTATCGTGGCTTTTGTTGATTCCCCATTTCAAAACATGTAACTATTCTTTAGGCATTTATTCTTTTTTCTTTGTCTCTCATTCATCCAAGGCCCTGAGCAGGTGCCTCTAATAGAAGACTTGGAGCAGATATTCATGAGGTCGTGGAGGGAGTCTCACCTCAGCGAGATCAGACAGTACCAGCACCCTCAAACACCAGCCAGCCAGGGGAGGCACTACGGCATAGAGGTGAGAGGTCATAGTAGTGTCGTTAAACGGTAAATGATCAAATGAAAATATAAAAAAATGAAAATATAAAATTCCATAAGTAAACTCAGCAGAAATCGTGACTCTGTCTCCCTTCATGTTAAGCTCATGAATAAATAAATGCTCTTCTTCCTTTTCTTCTCTCTCTCTCTCTCCAGACCACATCCACGCTGCCTGGGCTTCCCCAGCATTTCTCCTTCCCTCCCCAGAGCCAACAACCCCTGACCCCCAGCCAGCTCCCTTGGCTCGCCCAGCTGGCTACATCCTCCTGTGGAGAGGGCGTGGTGGTCTTAGGGGAAAAGATTGGATCGTTGGCTCAAGGCCTCCAGCAAATGTTCAGCAGACTAATGGAAGGACGGCTTGAAAACACCAACTACGTCGTCATTATTGTCACGACACCGGGACAGGAAACCCAGTCCTGCGTGGTGGTCACAGGTGGGGAATTGCTTTTATATGTATCTTTATGAGCACGTCGTTATTTTGTAACAAACAGAAAGAATAAAGCAGATTTTTAATTCAGAGTTTTTATGTGTGTGTGGTGTGCAGGTAAACACCAGTGTCGTGCCTTGGCAGAGAGTATGTACTCCCCCAAAGAGGGTCTGAAAGAAATCAACCACCAGCTCTCCACAGGTGTTGCCCAGGAACTCATCCATTACTGCAATTCCCAAGAAGGTGTGTTTCCCTTTTTTACATGCACATGTGTACACATGTTTGCAGGCATAGTAATGTTGAGTCATAATTCACCAACGTGAACCTTTGCTCTTTCAGATGGTGACTTAGATTCCCTGCTGGATAGTGCCACTGTGGACAGCAGCGAGCCGTCTCCCTTATCCAGTAGTCAAGAATCGGCTGAGGAGAGGAGTCTTAAAACCACACACAGTCCCAAAGACACAAACAGTCCAAAGGATTCACACAAACAGTGTTCGAAAGACTTACCCAGCCCTAAAGAGAGAGCCTCGAGTCCCAAAGACACCTGTTCAGGTGAGACATGGACAGGTGGAAGTGCACACTGTGTGTGGAAGGCAATGCCGCCTTGCTTCACCACAGTGGAGAACTGCCTTTTAAAATATGTTTTGGGATAAAAGATGACCTGTTCAGGCAGATGTCATGCAATGTTTTCCCAATGTTTTATTGTTCTTTAATTAGCCTTTTGACTCATTGCTGATGCAACTTTTCCACGGGATTCCTTTGATTCACTGTAAAACATGGAGATGGCACTTCTTCGAGTGTGACTGATGACATGCATTTGTGTCTGTGTGTGTTTAGAGTACTCCGTAGAGTGGCGTGAGGTTCGTCCCATTCAGCTGGCGGTGGCCAGAAAGCTGCTGTCCCACGTTTGTGCCATAGCCGACTCCAGCACACAGAACCTGGACCTTGGCTCCTTCGACAGGGTCAGCTTCCTCATCCTGGTCCCGTCCTCGGAGGTCACATTTCAGCAGACCGTTCTTCAACTCTGGAAATCTGGTTTGGAAATGATATGACTCTCAGCGGTTGTTTTTATTCATTCGTGTCTTGAAAAAAAGGAGAGACAAGAATACTAATTAGTACTTGTGTTTGTGTGTGCCTGTTTTTACGTCTTTCTCTTTGGCTGCATCCCTCAGGTGTGCTTCAGGAGCTCTTGGGTTTAGAGCAGACGTGTGTGTCTCAACGGGAGGCTGAGCGCTACGTGGTCAAGATGGATCAGAGCGCTCAGGCGCGGATCGACAGCCTCATCCAGGAAGCACAAAGCAACTCCTACACACTCTACATCCTGGTCCACGACCATGCCCACTGTGACATTAACAGGTGTGTGTGTGTTTGGTGTGTTTGTTATTAAAAAAAAGAGATAGAGGTCAGAAATTATTCAGGATGAAGTGTGTTTTCTCTTTCTGTGATTTTTGTGTCTCTGTCTCTTCTTCAGTGCATCCCACAGTAGCTCAGACAGTAGTTTGGGTCTGGTGGACCAGCTGCTAAACTCCCGTCAGGTCCGAGATGCTCCGAACATCCTAATTCTTCACGTCACCTCCTTCCCCTTCGCCCTGCAGACACAGTATACCCGCATCAGCCCATACAATGAGATCCACTGGCCCTCTGCATTCAGTAATGTAAGATGGACGTCCGCGTGTGGTACACACTCTGTATTCAACATCCACTTGTGGCGAATATCTGGAGGCCGATTGTGAGTTTACACCGATGACTTTGTGTGTTTGTGTGCGTAGGATGTGGACCTGTATCACGAGAAGACGCGCTACTTTGGCGTGTCAGAGCTTTTAGAGTCGACCCGTTCGGGGAGCAGCCTGCCTCTGATGCGTCACGACTTCTCCTTTGAAAGCATGGCATCTGCCCTGGAAGAAAGGTAGCACACACACACACACACACATGCTTCATCCACATAAATACACGACTCCTCACAATGCAAGTTTGCACCAAAACAGAGCAAGAACCCCTCTGACAATCCCTCTCACTCCCAGGTTCCCTAAACTGCACAGCGCTGTGATCCGGACGACAGTTTTGATCCAACACTACTGCGTGGCTCTGATGGCTGCATCCGGCAGAATCAGCAGTTGCCACAATCTCCACAAACACACCTCCGTGGAGACCCTGGAGATCGTACAATCACTGCTCACTGCTTCCCAGCAATGTCCCGCCCACCACGGTCACATGGTCCTGCTGCGGATCCCCTCTTTGGCTCTGGCAGAATGGGCCCACCGACGGCTGTCCAGAGTGAGGAGGCAGCTCGGTCTCGAGGAGAGTTTTGAAATCATCCTGGGGAATCCAAACCAAGCTCTTAATATCGGACCAAGCTTCACCGATCAGATCAAGGTTGGGGAGCAGGTCATACTATCGTGAAATACAGGATCAATCACGTTATGGATAGACGCACTTGTAAGTTGGAGAAATGAATATAGACTCAGTGACTGTACTTGTGTGTGTCCTGCAGACATGGCTGAAGATCCAGGATGCTGACTGGGTTCCTCAGACCTACCTGGAGCTGGAGGCCCTGCCCTGCATCCTGATCCTGTCAGGAGCCGAGCCACTGGGGGAGTCACTGCCAAGGTAAACACACAGAGTGCTTTCATCAAAACGCCCTGACTTGTGACTCGCTTTGTTCCCAAGGCTCCATGCACTGTTTCCATGATACAAGCAACACAAGGTTGTATGTGTACCAACGCTAGAATAAACAATTACCCACAAGACAAGTGCTTTACCATCGTTTCTGCATCTAAATGTGCTCCAGTAAATGTGGAGTTTAAACAGTGAGTTCATTCTGCCCTCCAGGTCACTGAAGTATTGTGATCTCAGAGTGATAAGCTGCTCCTACCTTCAGCGAACCACTCTGGAACAAGAGCTGGGACTGGCTGCTTATCTTGTGAGAGCGGAGACTCGACCTCCGCACAACCCCGGACCAGGGAGTGACCTGCTGGAGAGCGACGCGGAGAAACTCAGCAGTACTGACAACGAGGAGGAGGAGGGCCAGGAGAACGGTGAGAAGAGACGCACATGAGCTGTTCTTTGAGATTTAAAATGTGCGAAATGCTCACTTGCTGTTTTAAAGGGACATTGCAACTCATTTTTGTTTTTGTTCTTACTCTCTTCCTTTTCCCTCGGTTTCCAGGGGACTCGCCTCTGTCATGCAGCCAGCAGCTCCAGTCATGTCCAGACAGCGGAGCTTTAGATCCCGCCCCCGCCCAGAGCACCACCTCTCCAAATGTCTCCCAAAAAGGGACAACGGACGCCATACAACCTCCCTCACAATCACAGACTCAACTTCAACCCCAGGCCCCATCTTTTCCGTATCCTCAAGCTACAACACATCAACCGCAACTGCAGAGTTATCCCCAGGCCCAACCAGTCTCCCAGCTGCAGCCACAACCTCAAATTCAGAGTCAAAATCAGTCATTATCTCAAACAAGTTCCCAAGCGTACTCTCAGATGCTTCCTCAGCCCCAGGCCCTCTCTCAGATGCAAACACCCCACCCTCCAACTCAACCGCACGCCCCCGCCCAGTCTCGTCGGCAGCACTCCAAATCCACCTCCTCGGGCTCGTTGTCTCCACGCGCCTCCTCTCCTCATCAGAGCTGCTCCTGGGCGCGGGGAGTGAGTCGCCCGCCTTCTGTGCTCCTCCCTCGTGCCCTCTACGACATCGTCACAGCCAGTGACAGCAGTGGGTTTCCACGATGTACGTCATTCCTGCCACACATGTCTGTCGCATGGGCGAGCAGCTTCAGGTAAAGCACACCAGTAGTACCTTAACCCTTGTGTTGCCTTCGGGTCATTTTGACCCGATTCAATATTTAACCCTCCTGTCGCCTTCGGGTCAATTTGACCCGATTCAATGTTTAATGTCGGTGTTCTTTCGGGAGTCAACAAACAAACATAAAGTACCTCACACTTAAACTTGGAAAACAATATTAATTCTAATAATTTTCTGGAGATTTTAATAGCTGGGGTCATATTGACCTCAAGGGTCAAATATGTTAGTAAATATAAAGGTAACAGGAGGGTGAAACATTGAATCGGGTCATATTGACCCGAAGGCGACAGGAGGGTGAAACATTGAATCGGGTCAAATTGACCCGAAGGCAACACAAGGGTTAAATATAGTATATTAGAGATATAAAAGCTAAATAACCATGTATCAGCTAATCCACATACAGTATTCTCAAAGTGTTGGGGGCGCACTAGGATGGACTAATTGTGATGCCGATCTAATGTTTTGACTTCTAAATGTTTGTCATGGTGGAAGAGTAAGGTCTTCATAGTTAGGTTTACAGAATCGACAGATATGGATTAAAGTAAAATCAACTATGATTTTTGAGACACACAAGACATTCATTATTATTATTTTTATTATTAATAACTGACCTTCTCTTGCCTTCTCTTTTTCTACACACTCATCGACTCTGTAATTGTTTCAATCCAGAAGTCAAAATCAATTAAAATCGCAATATTAAGAACATTAAAAAAAGGTTTACTATTACAGACATAGGACACGAAAACAATTCAGAAGTTTCATGGACTGAGTGCAATGCAAAAAGTTACCAATATTTACAAACACACCGTCTATTGAGAGATTTGACTGTCATCTTTTAATAATTGTTGTCGTTTAGTCACCGATCGTCCAGAGTATGCACCTGAAACCTTGTCTTTCTACTTCACTTTTTAAACAAGTTTAGAAGTCCAACAGTGTGATGAATCCTTGGAAACGTCCTTTTCAAATTGGATGCGAGCTTTTAGCTATCTAAAGATAGCGTAAGAGCCAAATGTTGTGCGGGTACATGTATGTCTTATGGATACACTGGGTGGCGCTGTTGAGGCTATTTTTGTACACCTATATATTAATCAAGAGGTAATTGTCGACGGCAGGTGTTTTGACCCCGGAACGGAAAAGGGTTTTGACAGTATCGCGGGGAGCTTGTTGTTTGTTTTGATACCGGACTTCACGTCATTAAAACGTTTCTATAACATTCAACGTGTCGGAGGAAATTGTCGGGACCGAACAGCAAACAGCCGAAGACCATCAAGCCGGAGGAAAACAAAACACCTCAGTAGCCCAAGTACAGGACAGGGCTCCTTTAACAGATAGTTTAATTAGCTTTAATGTAGGCAGACCACCAAAGGGTCGGTCTAACTGCAGGGTTTGTACGGTCATGGAAAACCTGGAAAAGTCATGGAATTTTAAAACGGTCATTTCCAGGTCTGGAAAAGTCATGGAAAAAACTTAAATCATAAAGGTTTTGGAAAAGTCATGGAACTTTGTTATAATCACATGTTCATTTTCGCCGAGTTTGAAATAATTAATATGTTTTTTAAAGAAAGACACTCAAAATATAAGCCGGCGTACGCTCTCAATACGCAAAGTTTTCTACATTGTTCATGTTTATACCGAGATTTCAGTTTGGTCATGGAAATTTGGTTTAAAGTCATGGAAAAGTCATGGAAATCCATTGGTCAAAATGTGTAAGAACCCTGTAACTGTGTAAAGATGTCGTGCTCTGACTCAGTGTGTATAATGTTTAGAACCGAAAAGTACCAAAAGAGGATTTAATAAGTATCTTATCGTACCAATCAAAATCTTGAGGTGACTTGGCTGAATTGGTTCATCTCGTCTTCCACTAGTGCCGTAGTTTTGAAGATATTGCACAAATGTGAACAAATCAGTTTGTTTTGCTCTGGAAATATCACGATGAGATACGTTGTTAGATCCTCCTTCCTCTCTCCTCCTTCTTCCTCCTCCTTCCTCTTCCTTCTTCTTCTTCTTCCTACTCCTCCTCCCTCCTCCTTCTTCCCTCCTGGAGGCCTCCTCCACACACATCACTTTAACATGCACTTTAACTTAAACACACGTCACATGTAACATACACTTTAACTTAAATACACATGTCTCTTGAAACACACACCTAACCACTTTAACGTTATTTGTTTATCTTTGTTTATCTTTGTTTATCTTGATCTTTTTTGTTTATCTTTATCTTATCTTATACTTAAGTTAATACACACTTTGCACTGTTGCTGTCGCGTTGATTGTTGTTTGTCATGTCAAATGTTGCACCTTTCGCCAAAAGAAATTCCTCGTTTGTGTAAACATTCCTGGCAATAAACGGATTCTGATTCTGATTCTGGGTAATGATGAACTTTGTCTTTGGTGTCCAGGCCCTTGCTGAGTAAGATGATGACATGTACGGAGCAGTCGCTGTACTATCGTCAGTGGACCGTCCCCCGCTCCTACCACATGGACAGCAGCAACCGCACTGAGGGACGAAGTGACAACTTTCACCCCCGCAGGCTGCTGCTCAGTGGACCCCCTCAGGTAAGGTCTCTCCTAAGGCCTTCCTGTTATTCAAGTCAAGCTCATGCTAAGCGACATTAATGTCCTTACTTTCTTTCCATGTTCAGGTCGGTAAGACGGGAGCGTACCTGCACTTCCTGGGTATTCTGTCTCGGATGCTGATCCGGCTGATGGAGGTGGATATCTACGATGAAGAAGACATCAACTACAGTCAGTATATGTGCAACAGCATCTCTCAACAATGATGTGTAAATAATGAAGGCCGGGCTTTCTAAACAACTTAAATTATCGATATGTTCTTCTATCTCAATGTCTTGCCAATATTGCTGTTGATATAATATTATCATATACAATGTTGTCAGAATGTGTACAGAATAGCTTCTTAATCTTCAATCTGCATTCTCATGTGTAATACACTTGGAAATGTGTTTATTCAGGTGCACAGGCGGAGGGCACGTCTCACCACCCACCCAACGCCTCCTGGCCCAACCCAGACATTATGAGGACGATGCCCTTTGACTACACCATCCATGACCCCAAATATGATGACATCAGTTCTGTCTATTGCCCTGGATCTACACCTACTTTTGAGGGTAGGCCCAGTCAAACACACACACACACACACACAAGTCAATATATTAAGACACAACCAAAACGATATTCATCAGACATTAATTTTCTCTAGTGTTTGTTGCCTGTAATCACAAATCCTACATTATCTGTTCTGTTGTCCTAATCTATCCCCTGTTGAATTTACAAGGAAACCCTGTCCGCCAGGAAGATGTGTACCTGCGTCGGAGGACATCTAGGATCAAGCTGTCTAAATATGCAGCCTACAACACATACCACCACTGTGAACAGTGTCATCAGTACCTGGGCTTCAACCCCAGATACCAGGTGAGCAACACACAGAAACACACACAATGTGATCGCTGACACAAATGTGCCAGCTGATGATGTGACTCCTCTCTAATCTTATAATCTAGCTGTACGAGTCAACACTTCATGCCTTCACATTCACCCATCTGCTGCTTGGGGAAGAGATCCAGCTCTACTTCATCATCCCAAAGTCTAAGGAGCACTACTTCAGCTTCAGCCAACCAGGTGGCCAGCTGGAGAGCATGCGGCTGCCTCTCACCTCTGATTGGGTGAGTCCTTCCTTCCTGAAAACCAGAGCGACTGAATGTTAAATCCTTTCATTTCCTTCTGATAGATGTTGATGTGCAGAGTGAAATAAAATAAAGTAGCGAAGTAAGGCTTGAAGTTAAGCCAACGAACAAACTGATGGAGTCTAGTGGCGTCCGAGGCTGAAGATAACAACTATTAGTCAGGATTTCAGTAGTTTTTAGATCATTTACTGTCACCCTGACACTGCTGTGTCACTGATAATCCACATATTGTAATTTTAATTTAATTCTAATTATGATGCGGATCTAATGTTTTGACTTCAAAAAATGTTTCATGGTGGAAGAGTAAGATTGTCATAGTTAGGTTTAAAGAATTGATAGATATGTAAAATCAACTATGATTTTTTTTAAACACACAAGATATTAATTATTGTTATTATTATTAAGAACTGACTTTCTCTTCCTTTCTCTTTGTCTACACACTCATCGACTCATGTAATTGTTTCAATCCAGAAGTCAAAATTAATTTCAAAACTCAATACATATGAAATATTTCCTCCAAAGGGGGAATGACAGAAAATTAATGAGAACCACTCTGCTAATCTCACAATATAAAGCACATACAAAAATTTATAAATATACACTACCGTTCAAAAGTTTGGGGTCACTTAGAAATGTCTTTATTTTTCAAAGAAAAGCACTATTTTTTCAATAAAGATAACATTAATCAAAAATACACACTATACATTGTTAATGTGGTAAATGACTATTCTAGGTGGAAACGTCTGGTTTCTAATGAAATATCTCCATAGGTGTATAGAGGCCCATTTCCATCAACTATCACTCCAGTGTTCTAATGGTACATTGTGTTTGCTAATCGCCTTAGAAGACTAATATCTGATTAGAAAACCCTTGTGCAATTACGTTAGCACAGCTGAAAACAGTTATGCTGGTGATATAAGCTATACAACTGGCCTTCCTTTGAGCTTTAAGTTTGGAGAACAAAATTAATACTTCAAATATTAATCATTATTTCTAACCTTGTCAATGTCTTGACTATATTTTCTATTCAATTTTCAATTCATTTGATAAATAAAAGTGAGTTTTCATGGAAGACACGAAATTGTCTGGATGACCCCAAACTTTTGAACGGTAGTGTAAATTATAATTTAAACTAGATATTGGGTGATGTGCATCACCCACTGAGCCTTCTTAACTGCAAAAGAAAACAAACACACAAACTGATCCCATGAATTATTATGTTTCTGTTTGGAAACATTATCAGTCTGTGTTTCAGTTCATCAATCCTTCATACACACAACCTCAACACATTCAAATGCATTTACTGTTAGCCGGTGACTTGCAGGGCTGAGCACAGTGCACTACCCTTTAGCTCCACTAGATGGTGATACAGGCTAAACTACGACTAAAGTTGCCCTTCAGGGAAAACGGAGATAGGATTGTGTAGATGTGTCGATCACATGATATCATCGTTGATATCATGAGATTTTTAATCTTCTGAATTATTTTCTTCCCCACCAGAGCCCAGACTGCATCAAGAGTCCAATCTTCACCCCGACCACAGGTCGCCACGAGCACGGTCTGTTTAACCTGTACCATGCTATGGATGGAGCTTCACATCTACACATCCTGGTGGTCAAAGAGTACGAGATGGCTGTGTATAAGAAGTACTGGCCCAACCACATCATGCTGGTACTGCCCACCGTCTTCAACAGAGCTGGAATAGGTATGTTACCGCTACTGTTGTTGTCGTATGAAGGGGCTCATTCATTTGATAGATAGCAGTTACACTGACACACACCGTCCTGAAAAGTCACGTCGATTGTTTGTGTATAGTCTACCAGCTCCATAACGGATTTCTGTTTTCCTGCAGGTGCGGCTCACTTCCTGATTAAAGAGCTCTCGTATCACAACTTGAAGCTGGAGCGCAGTCGGCGTTTGGAGGGCGGGGGCCCGGCGGTCGACGTCTGGCCCTTCGTCATCCTGACCGACGACTCCTGCGTTATGTGGAACGCGGTGGACCTCGACGCACGCAAGTAAAGCACATTATTTCAAAACGGAAAGTGTGTTGGGCAAAATAGCTGCTGCTTGTATTTGGAAGTGAGAATATGTTCTTTCATGTTATTGTGAGTCCGTTTGTAACACTGTTTTCTTCCCGCTGTCGTTAGCGGTGCAGGGGAGCACGCTGTGTCCCTGAAGCAGATGTTACAACACATGGAGGCCTGTCCAGACCTGGCCCACTACGGACTGTGCGGGATCAGGAAGTGGAGCAGCCGTGGACTAACAGGTCAGGGGTCATGACGTCAAAGGAAAGAGAGAAATGAACTTAAAATCTTAATTTCTACTCTCAGGGCCAAAATACAAATATTGTCAATTACATATTCAGAATCAGGTTTTATTGGCCAAGTAAGTTTGCACAAACAAGGAATTTGACTTGGTGAAGTGACTCTCAGTGTGCTTACACAAAATATACATTACAAAACAAAAACAAAACAGTGCAGTACAAAACAAACAGTGCATATTATGATGTAACGAACTGAAACCTCAAAATTGTAATCAAAGTGTAATCACAAACACACAAAGTGTAACGTCATAAGCGTCACTAACAAACTCATAAAGTTGCCGCAGATCTCAACTGCAGATACAGATTGTT
Organism: Pseudoliparis swirei; assembly: GCF_029220125.1. Classification (NCBI taxonomy): domain Eukaryota; kingdom Metazoa; phylum Chordata; class Actinopteri; order Perciformes; family Liparidae; genus Pseudoliparis; species Pseudoliparis swirei. The sequence goes on from NC_079391.1 coordinate 8,397,328, forward strand.
GTTGCTTCCTCTCTTCAGTGTTAACTTGTGTACCTGATAGATTTTACAGATATGATTTTTATGTCTGGCTCTAAGCTGTATTCCTAAAATAAGCAGCCACAAAGACCCTCAAGATGGAAAGCTGACTGACACAAATCTTTATAAATGTGTATAAATGTGTGTTTTGCTTCTTTATGAAGCGCTAATAAAGTGAAATTCATGACAAAAGTTTTTGAAAAATAAACTTTAAATGCATTATTTTCCTCCAGGTAATCAACAGAGGGAGCCCTTCTCCAGAGGTCACCTGCATGACTTCCTCCTCCTCAATGTCGACCGGAGCCAGAATGTCCAGTACGACCAGAACCGCTTCACCTGTCACGATGTGGACTTCACGCTGAGGCTGCACAGCGCCGGGCTGCTCGTCTGCCGCTTCAACAGCTTCAGCGTCATGAAGAAGCAGATCGCCATCGGAGGATACAGGATGTTCATAATCAAGACCAAGGTACAAGACACATTCAAACACCGAGCAGAATAAAGAAACTGATTTATAGAACACTCTTTAGTAGAATAAGTTCCGTACATACAACGCCACAACGCAGAATCAGTAACAGAATCAGTTTATTTCATTTTATATTTGTATTTCACCATTCTATTTTTTTTTGCCTTGATTCTCTGTAGAGCACTTTGTAAACTTTGTTTTTAAAGGTGCTATATGAATAAAGTTAATATTATTATTATTTGCAGATACACAGGAACATTTTGTTATTCTTTTCGCGGAAAAACTCAATTCAAAAATGTTTAATTTGACGATCATTAGTCTTAACAAACAAATAACTGCATCAAAGGTTATTAAACAAAAGTTTTGACATTTCTCCAGACGACGGATGTTCCCACCTCAGTGGGGCCCTCGCAGTACATCTGTGCCCCGGACAGCAAGCACCTTTTCCTGGCTACACCGGCTCAGCTTCTCCTGGAAAAATACCTTCAACACACCAGACAGAAGCTGTTTCCACTCAGCACCAAGAACTACACCCACCCTGTGCTGTCGGTGGACTGTTACCTCAACCTGGGACCTGAGGTATGTGCTTGTGGTCCAATACGAGCCTCTCAACAGAAGTATAGGTCCATACCCGTAGACACATATTGTTTAAAAGTCCCACTCTTCCTGCAGGTGACGGTGTGTTTTGTGAGTTCGAGACCTCACTCGGTCAACATCAGCACCACGGGGCTGCTGTTCAGCGGCCTTCTCCTCTGCTTCGCTGACTCCTTTGTGACGCCCGGCTTTCTCAAGAAGTTCTCCTTCCTTAAAGGTACACACACACACCAAATACAGACAATACATACACATACTGGCATGTGTGTTTCAGGTAGAACAACTGCTACATATTTTGTTAGTATTGTACAGAGCAGAGAATTCGTGAAAAAATCCTGGATATCATTCTGAATATCTAAATGTTACATCTGGCATTTTAGTCACAAAAATACAAACTCACACTCCTGTGGCTAAAAAGAAAACCCATTTAACCGCAATGTGTTCATAAAAATATGTTTAAAACGCTATATTTAAAGTGTCTTTCCCCTTCTCTCCTGCAGGAGCGACTCTGTGCGTCATCAGCGTGGATCGAAGCTCTTTGAGGCAGACGGTGGGCAGGCTGGAGCTGGAGGAGGAGTGGAGGTTCAGGCTCAGCGATGAGTTCCAGACCGCCAACGCCAAGGAGGACCGACCGCTCTTCTTCCTCACCGGGAAACATATCTGACTGGAACACATGCGAACAGAGTCAGGGTCAACATCACTTTAAAGGACGAAGAGAATAAATGTGCCAGAGTGTTTTCATAGCATAACAGTGTGCACTGGCGTCGGCTCCGGATGGGCAATAACATGTGTTATGGCCAAAGAAACAAGAGGAAATAATGTTGCTTTATTTTTTTTATTTTTTTTACGTGGCCTTTATTGAGTCCTGGTTATCCTGGAAATTAGTGAAACAGTGTCCAGGAAACATCAACTTTTTTTTTTTCAGGAACCTTTTTCTGATAATTAAATGGTTGTTGGCATTAAGTGCACCATTCATGAATCACAAGTAATATTTTTGAAGAAATAAATAAATCCTAATCTGAAAAAAGCTAAAACATTGTAGAGTTCAGTGGTGATAAAAAAGGTTAAAGGATTAATCTTAGAATAAATTGACAACTACAGAGCATCTTGATTGTATTTTTGAAGGAGGAAGATGTTCATCAACCATTTGTTTCCCCTCAGAAGAAACTCACGAGACTCGGGTCCTGCTTTTGTATATCTTCATATGTGTTCAAGTTAATATTGCAATATTACAGTGTTCTGTACAGTACATGCATGGGCACACAATATGAGAAGCTTTACATAAGGGTGGAAACAATCATTTGTGTGCAATGGTAGCCGATTATTGGCAACACATTTTTTTTTATTGGGTTCTTTTTCTATGTTCCTTGCTTTTGGATATGAATATATTTTGTAAGAATTTGAATTATGTTTAAAAAAAAGTACTAGTTTTGTGTTTGGATGAGGAACATTTGTTGTGCTTTATGCTCAGTAGACTGAATGAGAATTGTACTTTTAACTGAAGAGACACAAATCCACTGTGTGTCTTAAGCATTTCACAATGTACAGTTTTGTATGGCTTTATTGTATAAATGTACAGACATTTTACATGTATTATGTTTGTTTGTCCCTTGTCTTTAAATACAAGAGTGAACCTTAAATGATCGCTCTGAACTTAGACACAATACACAGATAAAGATGAACCATTCTACTAATACTACTCTAATACCTTGGACGTGAAGGTGTGCAGCCTAAAGTCCAGTGGTAAACGTTCTACCAATGAGTCTGTCTTCACATTTTTATGACATTTATCAGCAGTCTTACTAAAATAACTCATAACAATAAAACTTAGTTCAGTTTGCCATACCTGCTTTAATCGAGACAACAGAAGCCTGGCGGAAAAAGACTGAAGAGCACAAAAGGCAGAATCTGTTCCTCTGAAGTCCTTCGCCGAGGCTCCACACCACTGACCCCGGATCAGATTCTCCCTCTGAAGCTCTGATGTGTATCTGTGTGGGTGAGTGTGTGAAGAAAGGTTATTCCACAACTTCTTGGTTTACTTCCTAAGCCCTAGCCCTCGAAAAAAGATCATCTTTAACAAATCTACAATAGCTATTCAATCATAAGGCTTGAATACATCTTTCTGGTGTCATTTAAGGTCAGAAGCATATTATGAATCCATTGTAACTAGAATAAATGGAGATACCATTTTTTATCCTTGCCTATAATCTAAATGTTAAAGGCAATGACTTATATATCCAAGTAGTCTATTTCTCAGCTCCCAACAGTTATTTAAATCTTCTGTTTGGGCTTTAAGTTGGCCTGCACTCTTGATTACATAAACACAGCTTCCATGACCACTTCTGAAGTCATTTTAGCTTCCCCTCTTTGACAGCTGACTCCTTTAGACTCACCGTGCCTTCAAAGTAAACTAAAATCCACCGTTTGTTGACTTTATGACATATTTTGGCAAGCCGCACACAGGTTCATCATCAACATTAGTTTCACTGTAGAATAAGAAGTTTGACTGCTTGGTTTCGCGGTGTGTTTTTATGCTCTCGCCATTACAAAATCATAATATCATTTCTGAGTAATTACCTTCGCATTGAAAATGCGGAAGGTTATGTTTTGATGGCCGTGTATGTATTTATTTATTTATTTATTTATTTATATGCGTGTTATTTGCATAAGTAAAAAAGTATTAAACCGAATTGCATGAAATTTGGTGGGATGATTGGTTATTATCCGGGGACCATTTGATTCGATTTTGGGATCGATCGGGTCAAAGGTCAAGGTCATGAAAAAGGTCAACATCTTCTTGAATCGCATGACATTTGGTGGGATGATTGGTTATTATCCGGGGACCATTTGATTAGATTTTGGGATCGATTGGGTCAAAGGTCAAGGTCATGAAAAGGTCAACATCTTCTTTTTACCATAGCGCGGTCAATTTCTATCCAATTGGCATGCAACTAATGCCAAAATGTTCATAATTCAATGCCCAATCTTGTGATATGCGAAGGTATGCGCTCTACCGAGTGCCCGTTCTAGTTCAGAATGCAGCAGTCATATGTCATTTGGCACAAATCAACATGTTGGTTGGACACACGTGGTGGGTTCACTGGCATCAGAAGGGAACCTTAAGCAGCAGCAGAGTCTAGCAGCCCTGGACCCTCTCAGATTTCCTCTAAGTACTCCATTCCCAGAACACATTAGTCTAAACACAAGTATCAACAACGCACATTTTAAGAGTCAAAGGAGCGTTCTGCCCCACCTAGAAGAGATGAACTCAGAATCAGGAGAGTAGGAACTTCAAACTGCAGCCTTTATATCTGTGCTATGGAGTCCTGGCCCGTGAAAGAGCGTAAGCCGGACTGCAGAAGCCACCGAGAGGATGGCAGCCCCTTCGACAGCTGGTCCTTGGTAACACAACTTAATGCCTGCTATATATATATATATATATTTGTACTTGTTTTGTTTTCCAATCAATAAGGGTTCATTTTGCTTGCCAATAACTAGAATAACTTGTTACAATTTGGAAATTTCAAAGATACGCTTTTAGAAAGACTATTGATGATAGATGAGGATCGCAAAGCAAGGTGTGTGGTGGAAGATATTGAGCTTTATAACAGGCATGTGGAACGGTGGAAACATTGCCTTCATATGGAGAATAATAACAAAACGTGTTCTGTAAGACAAACTTCTTACTTAGAATATTATGTAATAGTAATAATTTGACCTGAAGTCCTGTGTGAAAGGGAGAAAGGCATGAGGGAGAGATGGATGTGAGGAGGTCAGAGGGGCTTCACTTGCTTTCCTAGAACACTAGGTCGTGACCTTAATCCTTACGTTTGCAGTCCTGATTTCTATTGGAGTGAAAACAGCACACTTGTGTTTCGAGTTTAGAAGTCTGGAGTCCTTTGGCACCACGTAGTGACTTTACAGATTAAAATCTTAAAGATTAAAACACGTGATCAAACACACACGCTCAATCTGTGCGTGTGTGTGTTTGGGAGAGAAAGTGTGTCTCTGTGTGTGCGTCTGCTGTACATATAGTCGGTTGTGTCTGTTTGAGTGTTGGATCAACAGCTCGTATCTACCCGCATGACCTCAAGCCCACACGAGTACTTATAGAGGCATATTACACCACAGGAGCCCAGCAGTTACATAACAGGCCCAAAATACAGAGGAGGGGCGTGTCTCTGTGGGCTCAGACAGCACATCCACATGTCCTCCACCCATTATTTGTATTATTATTGTCTGGTTATCATCGCCCTCTGTCCAGGTATGTTATTATTATTATGTTACTCGATATGTTTATTGATATTTATGATATATGGCCATTTACTTATATTCTCCATGTCCATTCGGCTATTTAGAAACCTTTGTAGTTCACAGCTTCTTGTGTGTCACCTGTTGTATATCACTCAGGATAACACAATGTCTAAATGCACTGTAAATACAAAATGATGAGTTATTTATGATGGCAATAGCATCTTATCTAACAACGACTACACATTATATAAGAGGAGTTGTTACTCCAGTGCCGGCGGCCACACGGACTGCATGTGCCTTTCTCTCAATAGGAGTTGGGAAGAAATGTCCTCTTTTGATGTTAAGTACAGGCCAGTTGCTCTTTTACTTACATATCACAAGGCATGTGTGTCTTCCAGCTTTATGTATTAAGGTCATAACATGATGGGTGGCAGTGGTAAGAAAGCTTTACGCAGTCAAGTGTGTCCCAGGAAACACAGCTAAAGAGAGTGTTGTTCTAAAGCCATGAAGCATGCCTGTTATACTCTAAGTTCAGTTGTGATGTGTGGCTCAGGCAGCCTTCTGATTGGCTCATGCAGTCCATCCCCCTACCCCCTACCAGGCTACCACCCTCCCCCCTCCCCTCAGTGTGCTAATGAAAAGAATGCATTCTTGTTCTTAGAGAGAGTTCCTGGAAGAGGTCAGACAACCCCGGCTCAGCAACGCGCCTTTTTTCTTCCCCCCCTCTCTCTCTCTCTCTCTCTCTCTTTCTTTCTGTCACGTGTCTGGCATGAGCGGACACTGCAGGGCGGTACCTGGAGCGCTCTATCCCGGACACACATCCCAAAACACACACAAACACATGAAGTCACTGAACTCACACACACACATGCACGTAAAGACACAGACAGTTAATGCACATATACACATTTACAAACAAGGAACATTAACTGTAATCAATACAATTCCTGTAATTACACACACTCTTGTGTCGGTTGTTTACACTTTAATTTCCCTCAGACTTCATATGCTTCTTTTTGATTAAATAATAAACGTGTTGAGTTCAGGGACATGCAGCCAATGTCACTTAAAAAGTTGTTGACGTTAAACCCAGAGAGGAATCTAATTTAACAGTCATCATTTATGGGTTCAATAGTGCAGCAAACTTCTTTTGATTACAGTCTGAAAAGAATAAATTACATTCAGGACATATTTCATGAACTAGTGCTTTGATGCCAAGAAATATAGAAGTTTAGATCTCTGTGTGAACTGTGGCTGCAGCCAGTTTAGCAGACATACTGGAAACAGGGAGACACATATGCTGCATAACGACGCTGTTATGATAGACTTGTAAGCCTTTGAATATAGATATTCCTGTTTTTACATCAACTGAAATCATTTGTGCTCCAAAGCCTCAGTAAATCCACCTCGCGATGAACCAGTAGTTCTTCTCTGTCACAACTCTTCAACTTTGTCCACGCAAACAACAACATTCTGCAAATTCTCTCTCTCGCCTTCTGTCCAATCTGCATATTCTCTCTGTCCACCCCTTCTACCCTCACTTTCCCCCTCCTCTCCCTTCCCATTTCCCTCCTCCCCTCTCCTCTCCCCTCCTCCCCATCCCCTCCCCTCTCTTTCCCTCCTCCCCTCCCTCCTCACCTCTCCCCCCTCTCTAGGCAACGTGTTGCTCCCTGTCGAATGACTCAGTTCTTAGAAAACCCCACACGTGTTTCCTTGTTCCCGCTCCGGCTGCCTGCTGCTGTGTGTGTGTGTGTGTGTGTGTGCGTGCATGTTCATCAGCGACTCTGACAAAATGAATAGTCACAAATGTTCGAGAGTTTTGCAGCGCAGGTGTGTGTAATAATTGTTCGACAGCATCAATTAATCCAAAGAGACATCAACTGTTCTTTTATGACTGGCGTTACATGCATAAACACACACAAACACACAGGCACACACCCACACACACACACACTCACACACACACACACACACACACACACACACACACACACACACACACACAACCCATTATCTCAAATTCCTCGGAAGACATTCCAACTACTTCTCTTTTAATGCTCACAAGTTGAGCAAGTAACTGTGTGTGGACCTTATTACACTATGTTGAGAGAATGGTGGAGAGGAGGGGTGGATGGGTGGAGGGGTGGAGGGAGGGTGGCTGGTTCTCAGAATCATGGGGAAACATCAACAACAACAGAACGGCCATTAGAACCAGCCAGGCAAGCTTTTGTGTGAGTTTCTCTGAAGTAGGAACACTCTCCAGACCTGACTCCGGGGTCAGGAATAGCACCTTACATAATCGTCCTAAAATCTGTTTACAGAAGTCAGCAACCTTTAATATCAGCTGAAGCGTGTCCAGTGGAACTGAATCGGTTGTGTCTGTTTGTGCAGCAACAATCTTTCTAACTTTAATTTAATTGTTTTTCCTGAAGGAATTTTGAATTTGCACTTGTGCATCAAACCTTAAATAAACAGAAAAACACTGACGACTGACTTTCCCGCTCAGCTTATTCTATATTTCGGTCTTGCAGCATCAGCAAAGAAACTGAAAGTGTTTGACTGTTTGCCAAGACAGCAATGATTCCATTATTGATTTCTGATTGATCTCTTGTCATCATGCTCTGCTGCACTCTAGTCAACTTCTCTCTCTGCGTCTGTCTCTTCTGTTCTAACCAAACACACATTTGTCTCTGTTTAAAATAACAGACCCATAATCAGTATCAGTGGGCAGCCTTCTTCTATTTTTGTCAAGGGCAATACGGCAAACAGTACATTCACAAAAGATAGTATTGTATTCTATCTCCGTGATGGTACCAAGGAGTCAAAAGGGGGACGGCAAGAGATGTGTGGCATGCAATCCAAAATATCCCAGTGGCTATAAAAGTGGGAGGTCCACCATCATAGCCCGAACATTGAACTGTTGGCCGTGGGGATGCGCCCGTACTATTTGCCGAGAGAGTTCACGTCCGCCATTTTGGTCGTGTGTGTCGTGCGCAGCCGCCATCTGAGACGCTGAGGGACACCATCCACCCATCCACTGTGCTGTGTCTGCTGAATCAGCTCATCAGCCTCATATGGCTATCACTGGTTACTGACACCCACACACACTAGCTCGCCAACCCTTCACAACCTTCCATCAATACCCAACTAGGAACACTAAAACAAAACTATCTGTGTGCTGTGCGTACAGGACGATACAGCGCGCCACTGCCCTTCCCCTCGGCAGGTCTCCCTGACCCCCTGTCCCCTGGTACACCAGGTGTTCCTCTGGTGAAGAAGAGGCCTGCCGGTGACCCAGGAGGGAGGTGAGGAGGTGGGGCTAACGAGAGGACTGACGCCGACAGTCAACGGACTGGGATGTGGACTGTGGACCTGTGGACCGACAACAGAATGACCGCACCACGGACCGACTACACACACATCTGTGAACACAACCACCATCATCACACACCATCCGCTGCGCTGAAACCCCCTGCTTCCTGCCCAACAGGACCGCCAGGCGGACCAGGTCTGAGCTGAAAGCTGAGCTGGGAAAGCTGAGGATGAGCTGAGGAAAGCCCAGCGCAACCTGCTGAAGGTGAAGCTCAGGAGGGGAGGGACTCCCAGGGGAGGAAAAGGCTGAACAACACAGGGAAACAAAACAAGGAGTGGGTGTGGTCATGAGGGCAGATAACTGGCTTCAAGGTGAGGGGAGACAGGCCAGGGGGGCCTGGGGAGGGCCAACGAGCTGAACTGTTTTTTAGGTTGTTTTCACAGCTCCCTCTCCCTCTCCCCTCTCACACCTCCTCCCTCCTCCCCACCTCACCCTGTCCCTCTGTCCCTCTGCACCCCCACTGTACCCTCTCTCCCAATCACTCTCCTCCTCCACCTCCCCTCTCTGTGACGACTGACCAGGAGCTGACACCCAGACGAGAGCCAGCTGAGGAAACTGAAAGGTCCAGCCGGTCCAGCCCCCAAAGACCCCAGCCCCAGCCAGCCGCGCCACCCAGCTTGCTGGGGGAGTCCCGTGCTGTGGAAGTGCCCCCTGCCTGGTCCCTGTCCCAAAGTCAGCACCATCTGGCCTCTCTCACGACTACCGACCCGCTCCTCTCATCCTGAATGTGATGAAGGTGCTGTGGAGGTCTTGGCCCCCCCCCACGCATCGCCGCAGGTGACCCTCCCCCTCTGCAATTACCAGCCTCATGTGGAGTGGGAGGGACGGCCGCCATCATCTGCTGCCTGCTGCCTCAGGCAGTCGCATGGAACTGTGGTCGATGTCTGAGTCACTTTTTTTTTTCTCTGACTCATCCAGTTACCACCAGCCAGCTGCTGCTGCTGTGTGAGTGGCTGTGGACGCGTGGCCATGGTCCACCAGAATGGGCCGGTGCTGTCTGGAACGGTGGTCAGTGATGTGGAGCCCCACAGGAACTGTTCTGTTCCTTCTCCTTCCCTGTACACACCAGACACTTCCAGTACAACACGGAGTCATCATGCCTGCAAGTACTCTGATGATTCTGGTGTGTGTGTGTGGCTGGGGATGAGGGAGGAGGAGGAGGAGGCAGTGTGCAGTGGTGAAAGTGGGCCGATGAGAACCACTGCGAGCTGAACGGAAGAGATGCCAGAGAGAGGTGGTGGACTTCAGGAGAGGGCAGGGGGACACCTCCTCTGGTGGTCCTGGGAGAGTGGACATGGTGGGGGAGGAGGGCAACCTGGCCCTACAAGTCGACGAGCGCCTGAACTGAACTGAAACGAAGGCCAACAGAAGGAGAAGACAAGTCTTTTTTTGTTTCTTTTCCTTCCTTCTCTTTTTGCAGCAAGATGCTGCTTTTCTGCTGCAGTTATCTGTCAGTGTGTTGCTGCAGTTTGCTGCCATCTGCCCGCTGGGAGTCTGCAGCAGTGACACTGGGGAGCACCAGCCAAGCTTAACAAACAGCTGCTGGGGCTGGCATCGCATCATCTGGGAGGAGCTGAGGAAGAGAGTGGTGTGGTGTGGGAGAAGTTGAAAAAGACAACCCGCATATTGGACACCGGACTCCCGGACCACCACCTCCTCTCTTCCACAGCTCAGACTCAGGCCACAAGGAGACCACACGCCAGCTGAGAAGGAGAGAGACAGCAGAGAACAGAGCATTGACACAGTAGGCTCTCAACAGTTCACCACCTCTTGCCACCTCTTCCCTTCTTTGTGTTTTGTTTTTTATTCTGTGTGTTGCTGCTACTGACTCGACAAATTTCCCCTTGGGGATTAATAAAGTATATATCTATCTATCTATCTATCTATCTATCATGTGCGAGGCCACGGAGTTGAACACCTTTTATTCTCGGCTTTGATCTCCTCAACAAAAGGTCTCCTGTGTCTCCAGAGCACAGCGGGTGTGAGGAAAACCCTGAGAAGAGCGATTAAGAGTAAAGATGCTGCGCCTGATAACATCATGTATTAGAACATGGAGAAGAACATGTGCCAACCAGCTGACTGAGGTCATCACCGACATTGTCAGCGTATCAGTCAGTGTGTTTACATGATGGTATAATTCGAATCTTGCTTTAGTCGGACTATGCTATCTTTTGGGTCATCTGCTATTATCCCAATATACATGGCAGTGAGTAATTCGAATCATTGGCCGAAAGCATGTCATATCCGATACGATAGGCGGCGCTGTTTTCATTACAACTCGTGGTGATACAGCCATTTCTGCTTGACCTCTTCACCACTACCAACAACAACCAACAACAACAACATCAACATTACGAGAAAGATGGCGAACAGAGAGCAAGGCTACATCCTCTACTATTCTTGCATGATGTTAATAGTGACATTATCGTCTCTTTCGACTCTTTCGACTTCCGGGTCACGACATGGGAGGCAGGGAGGAGGGCGGCGGGATCTCAAGCATGCGCAAAGACGCAAAGTCCAGTTCCTAATCCAATTCACCGTTACATGCTGCGATAGTCGAATTATCAACCGGATCGGATCGAGTTATCCAGGGGTGTTAATCGGATCGTAGTCGGACCGCACATAGTCGAACAAAGGTGTTTATATGAAACGGATAATTTGATTTCAGTCCGACTAAGCCAGTTATTCGAATGCATGTAAACACGGTCACTGTCCCAGTAGAGTAATTCAAGACAGTCGCCACTGTTCCTGTATCTAAAAAGTCTGCAGTGTACAGTCCAAATGACCACCAGCCAGTGGCGCTCGCCCCTATTTTGATGAAGGGCTTTTAGAAACTGTTTCTCTGTTTCTCTGTTGTTGTTGTTTTGCTCAGCATTCAACACAATAACCCTCATAAACCTGAATGGTAAATTTAGCACTATGGGCTTGAGTACCTCAATCTGAAACTGGTTATTAGACTTCCTCACAAACAGACCCCAGGCAGTTGGGATTGTTCTAATGTTGAACAGCGGAGCACCCCAGGGCTGTGTGCTCAGACCCCTCCTGTTCACACTCTAAGTGTGCGGATGACACTACCGTTGAGTTTCTCTTCATGTAGAGAATAAATCAACAACCTTGCAGAGTGGTGCCCAGAGCACAACACACTGCCCAACGTCAGTAAAACCAAGGAGCTGATTGTTAATTATATGGAAAAGAGGATGGAGCTGAGGTGGAGCAAGTTAGCGGCTTTACGTTCTCGGGAATAAGCGTCGTAAACAACCTGACGTGGTCCTCACATATGTCCATTCTGCTGATGAAAGCTCAAGTTCTGATCAACTTTTACAAAGGAGAAAGAGAAAGCATCCTGACTGAAAACATTACTAATTGGCCACCCATCAACAGTTTAATGACTTTTACTGAAATACAGCTTGAGCTAAACATTCTTAATTTGCTTAAAGTAAGCTTGCTTTGGGGGAATCAAATCCTAGTAAGAATAATGAGCAATGAGTTAGTCTGGCCTCAATGTGTCAGGGCAGCCGGATACATTTACATTTGAAAACTGAGACACATTCGGTACGTTGCACAACCGCAGAGGCCTTCAAGTCTTGTGAATGTCATCGCTATTCTGGTCTTCTCAGCTTCACATACTGTACTTGTGCTGCTTCATAACAAGAACACAATTTGTGTTACCGTTGCTCTTCTCTCAGTTGTACATTAAGGAATACGTCTAAACATGTAATGTTTTACTCTGTGGCATCTACAGTCGTTTAATATGTTTTATAAACGTGTTTTCACATGTCGTTTACTCTTCTCTTCGTAGTTACATAAGTAAAATGAGAAAGAATGTAATTTCAAAGCATGCGAGGAATGTTGTCATCCCTCTGAAAGATGCTATTGATTTTATCTAAACTCATGCCTTTAAGAAGCAGAATGATTGGAATGAATCTTGTATTATTATCTACGTTGAAAAACACGGGAACAATCCAAAAGTCATAGAATCACTCGAAAAACTGCTAAAATAAAACATTTTGTATTTGTTTTTGGCTATTGAGTAATTGATATCCAAATAGTTAATAATTCATTAATAAATAACTAAAGTAATTTGTCATTATAAAGGATAATACATTGTTAATAAAAGGAGCTTAATGGTTCAGGTCTGCGGGTGTAAATGTTAGTGAGATGTAAATGTCGGTGCAAATGTCCTGCAGCTCTTTCCCATGAGGTCAGAGGTCAAATAGTCCAGCACAGAGGTCTTCCTTATTAGTTCAAATTTAAGTGACACATCAGGTGTCATGCTGGGTGAGGAATGAATGACAACTCAACCATATAGTTATTTAAAATGTGTTATGATCTAATTGAAAACCAACCTCCCATAAGTTTAAAAAATAAAATAGCCCCCAAGTAAAAATAACATCACATACAATCACAGTTAAGCCATATAAATAAAGACATCTAATTGATTTCAAGAGGGACACTTTTAGTCAACATGACGTGACGTCATTGCCGCCTCAGCCAACCAGATCGCTCTGTATTTGTAGTCCCGGGTGTGCGGGTGGGAGGAATGTTGAAACAGTGGCTTAAATAGCGACGCAGGCTCGAGCGGAGACGTTAGGATGAGGAGTTACAGCGCGACACACGATGTTTCACCAGCAGACGGTCACGTGACGGACTAGACGCTGCGGGAGGACGCGTTCACTGCGACGTTTGGATGGCGGAGAGATTTCGGAGCGAATAGCGAAATAAATCATTAATGTAAGTGGATTTGCTGGATTGCACGTGTAACCGGACGTGAGTTGAATACCACACATCGTAATAACATATATATACATAATGCATATATATATATATATATATATATATATATATATATATATTATATGTAGTTGGTATAACGTCGTTTCTCCGTAAAATGAATGAGCAGCGCTGTTTGAATGGAGCTCTGACTGCATGAGCCTCACCCCATGTGCAGGTTGTTTACATGTCGCCTCACAGGCCACACGTGATACTACAATCACAACCGATCGCGTTTATTATTCAGCTTCAACCGAGGCGTTTTCACGTCAACCAAAACACACGCGTCCCTTCTATTTACGTTGCCTTTTCATAGACGATATCATAATTAGAAATACACCATTTAAAAAGGATCTTCGAATGCCCTTGAAGGCATTTGGTGGTGTCAGACTGCTGTGCCACATGTAATGATGTAATTGGATACACGTTCATCTGCCCTCTGCTCACATTTCCGGGTGTAGTACGATACTGACATGGCATTGTAATAATGAATGTATGCGTTGTCTCGTGGTTGGCTCTTACATAACGGAGAAGCATTGTGATTTGCTGGATAACTGGGCAAGGCTTTTGCTGTGTGCGTGTGTGTTTGTGCGTGTTTGTGCGTGTGTGTGTGTGTGTGTGTGTGTGTGTGTGTGTGTGTGTGCGTGTGTGTGTGTGTGTGTGTGTCAATGGTCCCATCGGATTGCACGTGGTCTCTGTTGACAGGGATATCAGATCTACTGCATGCACATGAATGAGTGCATGTGTGTGTGTGTGTGTGTGTGTGTGTGTGTGTGTGTGTTCGTGAGACACATAAAATGAGGAGGAAAGGGGTCAACAAATTATGTAAGCATTGTCAAAAAGTCCCACACCTAGTTCTTGAGCAATACGTTTTAGAGATTAAAGGGTCAATGCACCCAAATGGCAAAAGACTGCTGTAGTATTTAACCACACAGGTTTTGAAAAACATTTTATATTCCAGCGACAGTGTCTTGGTTATGATAGATAATCCACAGAACTCAATGTGAACAATCTATTTGCAGCTACTTTATACAATATATTGTATACTGTAGAAAATTAATACAAGATATCACTTCTTAACAGATGTTTTATTTTCACTATCTGTGATTGATTTACATTTTTGTAAACCGTAAATACATCTTTAAATATACTTTGATGTGATGTACGCAGAGGTACCAAGTCTTAGCACAGTGCATGTATTGGTGTTATAGCAGTGTTGTAGTGTGCTGTAGCCGTAGCGAGCGGGTCTGAACCAGTCTGATGTGGAGATTAAGTGGCAGAATAATGTTCAGTCATCAGTGCAGAAGAGTCCAGTTCTGGAATTAAAAGTAATTGATGGTTGTTAACAAATATTTTTTCCTTGTAATGTTCTCACATGGTCTGCCAAAAATATTGAGCCATCTGGGTTGTATCTGAGTCACCATAAACACTTTTTCTCCTCTTTTCATCCTCTCTTTCTGCCTTTTAATCTGCCTCCTCCTACTTTCTTTCCTAATCTTCATGTTATCGCTTTTCATTCTTTCTTCTTAGTGTTTTGTTTCCTTTTTCTTTTGAATGTTGAACTCGTTGAGCACATTCTCATGTGTCACATGCTTTCACCCTTATTGGAAGCTTCAGTAACACTCATAGCTGGCAGTTTGCTGAATAATGAATGTGGCACATTGATTCTGTTGCATTGCACAACAGTTGAAAGTGGCTTTAGTGTAACACCCTGTTCTGTTTCTCCTGTGTTCCGTGTCTCCTATGTCTCCTCTGTGTCTTCTCTGTCTTAATTGTTTAATTCCCTGCACCTGCCCTCAGCCACTCTTGTCTCGTTACTGTCTGATGTCGTACACCTGTGTTTCCCCCCTATATATTGTGTCAGTCTTTCCCTTGTCTGCTGTTGGATTGTCGTCTCTAGTTCTGTGTCCTTTTCCCGTCGTCCTGTCCGTGTTCCTGGTTCTGCCTGTTGACCCTGCCTGCCCCGAACCTGGATTCTCTGCCTGCCCCGTTTGGACCTTGTTTTTTTTGTAAACTGTTTTGCCTCATTAAAGAGTGCTTTTTTTGTTATTTCTATTGCGTCCAGCCTGTCTCTCTGCGCCTGAGCCTCACCCTGTCACAAGGACTTGACATTTAGATGTTTTGCAATGTACAAACAAAATAAAAAATAATGCACAAACTTGTATTGATGTCATAACTGCAGCTGCTCCCATGGGACCATTAGCTGGTGTAAACATGTACATTGTAAATTAGGGCTGCAACTAACGATTATTTTGATAATCGATTAATCTGGTGATTATTTTTTCGATTAATCGGATACAAAATAAATAAATGTAATTTTCAACCCTTTATTCAAAACAGGGTTCGTACGGTCATGGAAAACCTGGAAAAGTCATGGAGTTTTTAAATGGCTATTTCTAGGCCCAGAAAAGTAATTAATTGGTCATTTTTGGAAAAGTAATGCAAATTTGTTATATTCAAATATTAATTTAAACGGAATATATACGGTATGCTTTGGAATTCTCATTGTTAGTTTAAATACTACATCTTCTCACTTGTTCATGTATACACCGAGTTTTCACAAAATGTTTAATCATGGAAATTTGGTTTAAATTCCTGGAAAGGTCCTGGAGACCCACTGGTCAGCAGTATGAACCCTGTTCACTGGTCAGCATGTGGATGAACCCTGTTCATGTGGATGAACCCTGTTCATTGGTCATGTGTATGAACCCTGTCATAAACAGACTGACAGCGGTGTACTCTCCTGAGTTGGCTATTTATGGGTTAAACGCCTTATACGGTGAGGGGGCGTGGCTTATCTCCGTTGCCTTTCTCCGTGGAAAAATATTGTCCGCCATCCGCCACGGAAAAATAACCACTTTCTACGTTATACTGCTTGTGGAAATGCCACACACGTGGTAACATCTAGCGCCCTGGTGTCTGGGTTCATAACGTCACCCGTAGGCGCACTCAGCTCCGTGAATGTCACTCCGACGACGTAAATGACTTGCGCTTCCAGCGTCACGAGGGCAGCAGCAGCCAATTAGATTCACTAACGGAGGAGCAGCTCAGCGCTGATTGGCTCTCACAACGCAACATTATGGTCTGTCCTCTATCTCCCTCCGCTCTTGTTTCTCCTGCGCCGCTCTGCGCTCAAATCAACTTTGTTTATACTCCGTGACTTATTGAGCGCCGTAATAATCGCGCGACACAACGAATCGATAATGGAATTCGTTGCCAACTATTTTAATAATCGATTTTTATCGATTTTATC
Organism: Pseudoliparis swirei; assembly: GCF_029220125.1. Classification (NCBI taxonomy): domain Eukaryota; kingdom Metazoa; phylum Chordata; class Actinopteri; order Perciformes; family Liparidae; genus Pseudoliparis; species Pseudoliparis swirei. The sequence goes on from NC_079391.1 coordinate 8,414,050, forward strand.
GATTCGTTGTTGCAGCCCTATTGTAAATAATTACATTATATTTCTTCTTCCCTGTATTTTATAATACTATTCTCTCTCTCGCTGATCAACAAATCAACAACCGCCCATCTTGCAGTCCAGTGAATGCATTTCCCAGTCTGTGTCTCTCTCTCCAGGGGCCCGTTTGGCATTCTAGACAGAGAGCATTAGAGGCTCAGCCCCCACATGCTTACTCTTGTCCCAGATCGAGTGTATTTGCATTACAAAAATGTACAAACCATCATCTTTTTATTTCTCAGGAGAAGCTCAATGTTTTTTCCAAACACCACGCTCAGCAACATCACAAGAATACCTGTCATTGCTTATGCTTTCAGCAAATGCTGCAAGGTTGGCCGGTGTGTGTGTGTGTGTGTGTGGGCAATAATCAATAATATATTTTAATGTGGCGGGAAGGCCTCACGAAAACCACCTCATCTGTTATGAGTTTGATCCCCGACAGTTCATTGAAGGTCATTTGTCCCACCTGAGTGTGTTGCTGTGTAATGGACATCCTCGAAGTAAAAGTAATCAACCAAAACTCTCTCTCTTTCCCTCTTTTCCTTCCCCGCCTGTCACCAGTTTCAGACCATGAACTATGTGGGCCAGTTGGCGGGCCAGATGTTCGTGCAGGTCAAGGAGCTGTACAGAGGACTCAACCCTGCCACTCTGTCTGGATGCATCGACGTCATCGTGGTGCAGCGGCCCGACGGCTCCCTGCACTGCTCCCCCTTCCACGTGCGCTTCGGCAAGATGGGCGTGCTGCGGTCTCGTGAAAAAGTGGTGAGATCATAGTGCGCTGCCTCTCTCCCGCTTTCACTCACTTTCTTCTCTCTTGCATCTGCATGTCCAATGTTCGCAACAGCATAAAAGAAAAGGCAAAATGTGCACAAGTAAACTTTGGCATTCAAATGTGCAGATATACTTATTCATGACAAATTCACGCGTTGCACATGGCATTTTATGTGTGACGCAGTCGTGGATTTCAGCAGGTCAGAAACTATGTTGTATCCGCTGAAAATCAAACAGCAATGCATCACAATGCGACATCACAGTACAGTACAAGTGGGGGACAGGACACACACTTGTTTTGTCATGTCAGGTTTGAATGCATGTTCATTTTAAGGATTATAATTGTCTCCTGCAGGTCGACATAGAAATTAATGGAGAGCCGGCGAGTTTGCACATGAAGCTGGGAGAGAACGGAGAGGCCTTCTTCGTCGAAGAGACTGAGAACACAACGGTGAGTAATAATCGACAGAGTCATTACTCTGAGTCAGGAAACACAAACAAATATACGACGGAACATGTCTTCGAAATGTAGGTCGCAGGTTCGGGCTGAGCTAAAATAAACTGAATAGCACTTAAAATGGATTTGTCCTCGTGGAGAATACATTCAATGCTTGCCCACTTGCATTGTGGTCGTTCTGATTTCACCACTTATTGCTGAATCTGCAAATACGTGTTGGTTCAGATCTCAGATTGACAGTGTGTTCTCTCATAAAGTTATTACACCATGGCCTCTATCAACAACACTGTGTTGCTGCTCTGCTTCACGGGCGACGAACAGATAGAATTCATCATACATGTCACATTATCCCCTCGATGCAGGTACATTCATGTTTCTATTGTAGAAAACCATATTAATAGAAATAACTTTATTTTTATAGTTTTGAAAGGCAGAGTTATGTTAATAGGTTAGTTAAAGATTGAGAACAAAGTATCCAAAATATTTCTCTCTGTCCCTCTCTCTCTCTCTCTCTCTCTCTCCGGCCCTCTATGTCTCTTTATGTCATGTTGTGGTGAGACAGTGAATCTGTGGGATTTCAGTAATCTGAGCTCAAACCCAAATTCCCAACAGTTTGTGTTAAAATATGATATGCATATGTGTTTTCCCACATGACATATGCATATCATATGGTCATATCTATCTCATCGATGTGGATATTACACCGATCGCAAATAAAATGTTATTAAGACATCCATCTCTTTCTCTTTTCCCCAGCATCCCCAGCATGTCTATATTTGTGGTTATAAGTGGATTTTATCTTTGTACTCGTTCCCACATGATTACGTTCCAAATGTCCACTATTTTACATCAAATACGCTTGATTTCAGTTTGTTTAGGAAGTTAATCGTGATTTTTTTTAACCTAATCAATGACCTTGTATGATAATGTCAATTTCCATGTTGACAGGAAATCGTTCCGTTCCACCTGGCGACGTCACCCATCATGTCAACGGGGGCGGAGCTGATGGAGTCCCAGCTAGGCAGGCGCAGTTCTCGGCATTACGGTAGGCCCTGTTGAAAAAATACATTTGGGAATTTGTGCGTGGGCTTTTTTTTTTTAACAGCTTTCGTATTCCATCACGTAGACATCATCCCCTGCGGCTCACTTCCTGTGCTGAGCCTAGGACCGCAGCAAAGTGATGGCGGGATGATCAAGAAGTGGAAAAAGAGAAGGAGGAAGACGCGACCGGATGCAGGCGGCGGAGGCGGAGGAGGAGGAGGAGGAGGGAGGAGAGAGGAGAGCGGGGAAGAGTTCTCGGAGGACCAGGATATGTTTACTATTGACTTGAGCTCGGATGAGGACAGAGAGGGGGACAACAGGTGTGTATGTGTGTGTACGAGTGACATATTGTTTGATTGACAGTTTAAGTTTTACGGATTGACATGAAACTAAAATCCACCTCAGTACACCTGGTATCTTTGAGCCAACAGGTGCTGCCGATTGTACATCTTAGTGACCATTAGGAGTTTGAAAAGCCCCCCCCCCCCACATGTCATTTTGTTTGTGTGGTTGTGTGTGTGTGCACGTGTCTTAGAGAGCAAGAGAGAGTGAGAGGGACAGAGATGATTACATGCCAGTAACTCTTTCATCGCTTCATGTTTGTGAAGCAGGTGAACCACTTCCAGGCTTGTTTGTGGTTTGTTCAGCAATCTAAAAAAACGTTGTGTGCATTTGCACGAATCAGAAATAAACAGGAATAATAAAAAAAAGAATACCCAAGGACATTCCGGTAATACTCAAATAGGAATTTGTTCATTTATAGCAGCTCTGTGGGTTGGAATGGAGACGCCTCGAGGTCAGACCCAAATATCTCAACGGTTATTGGATTGATACCATGGAATTTTTTACAAGCATGTCCCCTTTGAGATTAGTTATGATGACCATAGCCTCACTAATTATCGAGCGACACCACCAGGTCCAATATAATGTTAATGACACGTTATTGGCACCTGTAAAATGAATGCTATATTTTGTCTCAATTCAGTAAAATCCTTTTCGATGGCTTCAAATGAAATGCTGAGGAACAATTAAGGCAGACGCTTTCTGAAATGGGCGAGTCGACATGTGTGACCATGTTTGTGTAAACGTTTGTGCCGCGCACGTCCTCCGTCTCGTTAAGTCAACCGCATGTTGAGACGAGAATGTGTGTCTTCCTCGAGGCACGGCTAAATACGGTACTATGTGTGGTTACAGACAAACAGACGGAAAAAGTAGTTTTACAAAAGTAATGATGAGATAAACAAATTGTTCCTTCGGGACATTTTAGTGAACATAAAACCCCCACTTGTTTGACTTTATTCTGACTTCCTGAAACACCGTGTATTTATATTGTATGGTGTGTGCACAGGCCCTGAAGTAATGTGCATATAAGTGACTTCTTCCTGCATGTGTGTGTGTGTGTTCAGACCTGTGTATGGAGATCAGGGGCCGACAGCCAACGCGCACACACACCACAGCCCGGATTGGATCCGCTCACACAGGTATTGCTTTGACACAAATCACATCGAGATACATACTTCATGACAAACATGTCTTCATATCCTCCGCTCAGTTCTGGTCATATTGTACGAAGCATTTTTAATACATTTTGTAGGAATCACGATTCACTGTCTCTCTTTCTGTCTCTTCATCTTCTTTCTCTGTTTGTGTTTGTCTTCTTATCTTTCTGAAGTCACATGATTAAGGACTCCCTCTCCGTCGCTCCACCCTGTGGTCTGTCTATCTCTTGTCCTCAGAAGACTTCCTACTTCTCCACCCCCAATAGGTATCATCTTATCTTACCCTCTCTGAATACTGGAAATGAAATAATCCATTCCTGAATATTTTGTGTGTGTGCAGGAAACAGATACAGTATTTAAAGAATGATTAAATATGCATTGTATAGATTTTATGCTTGTATTTTTTTGCTTTTTTATTTATGTTGAAGGTACTTTATCTGTTCAAATATGGAGTACAAATGGATAAAACCAAATATCTTTCACTTTCCCAACAGCCCCGACAATTCTAGGTCATCGACACCGAAGAGCGACTCGGAGCTAATTACTGAGAACAAAGACAACCCGGAAATGTTGTGGACGTGGGGGGAGCTGCCACAAGCTGCTCAGGTATTCACACACCTCAGCATGCTTACTTGTTGTATGCAGTTTCAACCAAACCATATGCATGTCACATTGGTTCTACACATTAGTATTGTGCATATTTCACTGCCATTGAAAGAAAAAGTTTGAAATTTAATGGAAAACCCTGTTAGCTTAGCTTAGCTGAGCATAAAGACGGGAAACACTCCGCCGACCAGCGCCTCTTAAGCTCGTTGTTTGACATTAAGAATTTAAAATAGCAATTGCCAGCCGAGATTCTAGTAAGTTACTCTTGACCAGGAAATAGTCTGGCACATCGGCAGACGTCAAAATAAAAAAAGATGTAAGTTTTACGCGTCTGTTTTTGTACAAATGAAACAAATGAGATATAATATGTTTATTGGTGAGCTTTTAGAGTTGCCGGTAGGTGGATCTTGTTATCGATAGACAATGAACATATTTTGTAACGAGTTTCATCTCTCTCTCTCTCTCTCTCCCTCTCACAGCCGTCCTTCTTGACTTCCCACCAGAAGCAGGAGCCAGTCACAACAGTCTCCATCCCGGTGTCTGCCAGCACTCACTTCAGAGCCATCAGTGACACCGGACCCCCATCCTTCGCTCTCTATGCCCCCCAGCCGGGGGAGACGACCCCCCATGACGGGGACACGGAGGAGAGCAATCATGGAGCCATGGTGGGACTGCCCACTAACACAGGGGTCAGGGCCGAAGGTGAGCGTGGAAGCTTTATGGGAGGGAAACACGATGTTAATGTCTCCTCAATTTCATAGAATTACAGCCTAAAATATTAAAGCAATGATGTAATCGTGTTTTTACTCATCACCTTTCATTACTTCTAACGTCTCTCAGTCATACACTTGCACCTCAGTGACCTCCAGTGGGTTTTTCTCCCCCCATGTTTTGCAAATGTGATTTCTGAATGAATTACCTGAGACTTGTTGGCATGTCCATGGACGAATCATGAATAAGAACATTAACCTCACGTATCGGTATATCCTGGTGACTCACACGTTTGTTTTTATGCATCAATTGATTATTTACTTTGCTGGTTTCCGTAGTGAGAGAGGTGGATAGTGTTGGCCCATCATGTCCAGAGATGGAGGGTCTAGCAGCCGGCTCAGTGTCTCCCAGGATGCTCCTCGATCATCTGGATGAAGGAGGGAATAGAGGAAGTCCCATTAGAAAAAACGATTCGCCATCGAAGAAGAAAGGTATAACTGCAAGAACTGCTTTCATTTTTGAATGTTGTAATGCAGCGAGTGAGAAGGGAACACAAAGAAAGACTTTAACGAACATAAAGTGTCTATATGCTCCCTTATCATGCTGCTGATGCTGATGATGTGTATTAATGTCTCTTATTAGAAAAGAGAAGCCAACACCTCGGGGCTGATGGCATATACCTGGACGACATTACACAGCTGGAGCCTGAAGTCGCTGCTCTGTACTTCCCAAAAAGGTTCAGTAATGAGCATTTACTTATGTAATATGATTGTGCATATGAGGACAAAACATATTCAGTCCAAATACACACACACACACACACCTACACACCTACAGACACACAAAGGGCTTTCCTGTGGTGTAATTTACCCCCCATGGAGTTCTTTGCTTAGAATATGTGTGATATATGGCTATAGTTAACCATCACTGCATTATAGTACATTACATTGATTTAGTTGCCGCTTTTAACGAAAGCGACTAACAATGATTACATATGTGCTCGTGGGTACGAGAAAAGAAAGTGCAAGAATTATGAAAGTGCATCAACTTGATCAAATATGCCGATCTACTTCTAGTGCTCCATTCAGAAACAATAGGAAACAGAGAAAGAGTTTTTTTTTTTTTTTTGCTGCAGTCTGAACAGATGAATTTTAAGTGTGTGACTTACTGTAAATACTTGCAATGATTATTATTACAGTTAAATATTTGTGATGACCGTCATTAGCTGATGTGGACATTAAAGTTGCTGCTTTTCAAAGCTGTTAAGTAACTTTAAGGCCCTTGAGGCTTTGACCTCCACCTTCACAACAACATTTTTTTAGAGATGCATGTGTGTTTCTTTCTTTCCTCAGTGACGGAGGCAGCAGCTCAATGAGAGGGGACTCCGAGATGATGATGATGATGGGAGTTTGCAGCGCTAACCAGTCGCCCCAGTCAGTGGGTAGCAGTGGGATGGACAGCGGCGTCGACAGTTTGCCCGACCAAGCCGGGGACATGCCTCATGTTTCCATATCTCTGTGCGGAGGACTCACCGACAACAGCGAGATCACAAGAGGTAGGGTGAGGAAAAGAAATAAGGTTACAGTGATTTTCAATTGTAAATATTGTCACATCTGTCAATCTGTGTGTGTTCTTCCTTCAATATGTACCGTGTGTGTGTGTGTGTTTGTGTGTGTTTGTGTGTGTTTCATCCCACAGAGCACTTCAAGGAGAGGGTAATTACCTACCAGCAGTTCTCTGAAAACCCTTCTATGATCGACGACCCGAACCTGGTGGTCAAGATAGGAAGCAAGTATGTACCGCTATGCCATATTCAGTACCCACGATGCAATACAGATGTACCTTTCAAAGGAATAGTTACATATTTTGGGAAATCTGCCTGTTTGATTTCTTGCCTGATGGAAGATAAAAGGATCAATACCGCTCTCATGTCTGTAGAGATGTTAATATAAAGTTAGCGCCATTAGCTGGTGAGCAAAGTTAGTACAAATACTGGAACAAAAGAATATATAAGTGTGTATATATATATATTTATTTATATATATATATATATATATATATATATTTATGTATATGTATGCCAGCTGTCTTTTTCAGGTGTCACTAAGGTGTAAAGAAGCGCTTATAGTGCCCTCTGGTGTCCATTGTAGGTACTACAACTGGAACACGGCGGCTCCTGTCATGTTGGCCATGCAGGTCTATCAGAAACCACTGCCACAGGTACGACCACCGCAGTAATACATACATATTTACTTACATACATATTTACTCGAATTAGTTCCCAGTTGACTGCATAGATTCAGTGGCAGGGCAAGTTCTCATATTTATTTAACTTGAATTACCACCTAAATGTAATTTTAGTCATTTAATAATTGTGCACACAATGGACCCTCTCAGAATTATATTATTATACAGAATATTAAATTACTGTATTATTATTACAGATGCAATACCGTGTAAGCAGCATTTTAATGCTGCAGTACTTGACACTATTGGGTAATTTAATCGATAAAATGCTTTTATTTTTGAAATGTTTTGGATTAAAAATCGGAATCTGCAAAACTTCTAGTCACTACAGCTGTCAGATCAATTCAATGGACTAAAACAGTTATCTCTGAAATATAAATACTTATAAATTACTTATTATAAAAACTGAAATTGTAATGATGCCTAGTACAGTAGTCAGTTACATTCAACCAGTGGTTATCATTATTGTTTTTACACACTATTATATGCTACACTATTTTCTTTCATCTATTATATAAAAGTACGGTGGCCAATCTGGGCTGAAAACAAGTAGAAATGAATAAAAAGTCTCAGTAAATTAAGAGTTTTTTTGTTGTTTTATGTTGTGATGTCCTCTTTTATTGTGGTATTAAAATGAAACACTCCCTGTCCTTCAGGGTAACGTTATACAGAATATAATGATTATTTTGAATTTCTAAAGAACTAGATTATTTCAATTTGATTATATTATCATTAATTTGTTGGGTGGCGTTTGGTGTATCAAGTGTTCCCCAACTTCCTGCATCACTTCCTCCTGTGCTCTCCCAGCATTTTGCAATTATTAATCATTATTAATTATTCTTAATCAGATGTGTCCATGTCTTCATTTAATGAGAAAATAAAGCACATGCCACCAGATGATGAAGTTCTAACTTTTCAGTTATTGTGGTACAATACAAATAATATTAAATTATTTACACCAGCTAGATCATTGTTATGGATACTAAGATGGGGAAGCTCACATCAAAGCTGCTCGTCTTTTATCCCACAGTGAAAGAAATGGCTTTTAACCTGTTTTCCCGAACACTTTAATAACGTCATTTCTTTATCCCCCTCCTAAATTTCTATTCCATTTATTTGCCATCTCCTGACATTCGTGCAATGTTTGTGTACCAAGTGTTGGTGTTTGAGTTACGTGTTTTCTGCTTTTGGCCTCTTCTCCTACTGCCTCCCTGGTCTGTTTGGCTCTTCCCAACCTGTATGAAGTTTTCTTGCTTTGCTTGAGTGTTTCTCTTCGTCTGTTTGTCCGGTTCTTTTTTTTTGCCATCGGTTTTCACCACCGTCAACCACGTCTCTCTATTCGTCCTTGTGGTGTTTTTGGTGCATTTTCAATTCAATTCAATTCAATTCAGTTTATTTGTATAGCACAATTTCACAAATTACAAATTTGTCTCGGAGTGCTTTACAATCTGTACACATAGACATCCTTGCCCCAAAACCTCGCATCGGATCAGGAAAAACTCCCAAATAAGTCCCTTCAGGGGGGAAAAAAGGGAAGAAACCTTCAGGAGAGCAACAGAGGAGGATCCCTCTCCAGGATGGACAGGTGCAATAGATGCCATGTGTACAGAAGGACAGATTTAGAGTTAAAATACATTCAATGAATATGACAGAGTGTATGAATAGTTCATAGTAGGCATATCCCCACTGATCCAGTCACAATCTTCAATTCCTTTCAAGTTTTACTTTGAAAATCCGCGCGTATTTGCCTTCATTTCGGTGAATTAGTTGGAGCTGTGTGTGGGTTTTCATAGTATGGTCTTTTTGTGTGCTTTCTTTTCATCTACCTATGTTTTGTGCTTCACTTTAGTTTTTTCTCTATCAGTTTTGAGTTACATTTTCAGTCAGTTTTGAGTTGTGTGTGCATGGTTGTCTCCAGGCCTCAGTGGAGAACATCATGAAGGAGAAGATGCCAAAGAAAGGAGGACGCTGGTGGTTTTCATGGAGGAGCCGGAACAGCGACTCCAAATCAGTGAGTGCAGTAATACACATATTATTCATGAGCTTTTTACACACGATATTTCAGTTGATTGAACCACTGATCTTTGACTGTTGTGCTCTTCAGGAATCAGTGACAGATGCAGGAGGAGACAGTGGAGAGAGCTCACTCACTCTGTCCTCAGGAAACAGGTAACCCTCTTCTTTCTTTGTTCACTCTTTAATTCAACACTTTTCTCTCTCAACGCTCCCGTTTGAAACAGTTTATCAAATTTGCGCCATGTTGATTTGTCTTTAAACATTTTTTAGGATGAAGGACGAGTCATCCTCTAGTGATGAGGACCACAGGTCGTCCAATCAGGTGTCAGGATCCTGCCCGTCTGAGCTCCTTGTGAGCTCTGGCAGCGTCTGCTATAAGAAGACTCTTCGGCTCACCTCGGAGCAACTGGTAAATATTATTACTGCTGGTTTTACTGACCTTAATGGGGATAAAACATGCAGACAAGTCAGTTAATGGCAGCTTTGAAGTTATGTAGCGACGTATTCCATATTCCACACTACGATTGAGCAAGAATGTGGATAAAGTCACCTGTTACTTATATAACGAGCATGGTTATCTCCCCTTGGACCAGTCTCTCAATCCCTCAATGGTAGCAATGGATGGAGACATGTGGCTTTATGGATTACTGTCTCTTTCACTGCAAACACTGGAATGAAAGATAGTTGGCAACATTAAGTTTTATCTTTAAATTAAAGTGTGTAATTCTAAGATGTTGTTTTAGAGAATATCCCAGACATTGTTGTGTACCTGGTAAACCGGATAAAATGAGCCTACAGCTGAATAAAAACAATTTTTTTTACCTTTCTTTTTTCAATCTGTGATTGTGTGTGTGTGTGTGTGTGTGTGTGTGTTTCTTTACAGGCACGCCTGCAGCTGAAGGAAGGTCCTAATGATGTGGTGTTCAGTGTCACCACTCAGTATCAGGGCACCTGTCGTTGCCATGGCACAATCTATCTTTGGAGCTGGGATGATAACATAATCATCTCGGATATAGACGGTACCATCACCAGGTGAGGGAAAGCAATATATAGAGATATAGAGATATTCACGCTCTCGCTGTTATTGGCCAATTCACAAACCAGACTCGAACAGAAGACCATTCAGATTCAGCTTTTCACCAGCGAATGTTCGGCTTCATAAAGATTTGGGGTTGATGGTGTGTCTGTATTGATCGCGTGATGCCGCCTCTCTTTTGTCACGCCGTAGGTCAGACACCTTGGGTCACATCCTCCCCAATCTGGGTAAAGACTGGACCCACCAGGGTATCGCTCGGCTGTACCACAAAGTCAGCCAGTGAGTGCTGCTTTACAGCTTGTAAAGCTACAATATATATGGCTAAAATGTATGATATCATTTCTCACGTTTTATGGGTCGGTAAAACTTTTAAATATCACCTTTTTTTTTATTGCATGAGAGGGCACTCAACATCAAAATACTGTCTTGCGCAGTTATTGCTTGTGTGCCATTGGTTGAGTTAATGCAGTTGTGTCATGCGTGTGTCCCTCTGTCACAGGAATGGATATAAATTCATGTACTGCTCAGCGAGGGCCATCGGCATGGCCGACATGACCCGCGGCTACCTGCACTGGGTCAACGAGAGGGGCACCATGCTGCCCATTGGCCCGGTGCTGCTCAGTCCCAGCAGCCTTTTTTCTGCCTTGCACAGGTCAGATACATACCACGTTTACAAAAATGCTTCTCTGGAGGACTCAGAATTCATATGGCCCTCAATCCAACTGAAAATATGTTAACAGTATTGAATAAAAGTTACTTTAATTTGGTATTTATACTTTTTTTTTTACCAGAAACAGCTACACGGTAATGACAAAATATATTGTTGTTCTATTGTTATAGCATTATATCATATATATATATATATATGTATATATACAGGACTGTCTCAGAAAATTAGAATATTGTGATAAAGTTCTTTATTTTCTGTAATGCAATTAAAAAAACAAAAATGTCATGCATTCTGGATTCATTACAAATCAACTGAAATATTGCAAGCCTTTTATTCTTTTAATATTAATATTTTTTAATTGCATTACAGAAAATAAAAACTTTATCACTATATTCTAATTTTCTGAGACAGTCCTGTATATATAAAAATATATATATACATGTGTATATATATAGGATATTATATATATATAATTATATTTCTATATCCTATCTTATATACATATATATATATTCTATTGCTATATCATTTTGCTATAACAATATATCAATAATATATTCTGTCATTACCATGTAGCTATATAAATATAACTGATAAATACCAAATTAAAGTATATATATACCATATGAATCCCTTTCAAAACCCAACTGCATGGGAAACTTAAAGTTCTTTCCAGTGGAGGTGTAACATGTGTGTGATGTCGTGCAGGGAGGTGATTGAGAAGAAACCGGAGAAGTTTAAGATCGAGTGCCTCACAGACATAAAGCAGCTGTTCTACCCCAACACTGAACCTTTCTACGCTGCTTTCGGCAACAGAGCGACGGTGAGCCTGCTGCACGGGGACAGACACACGCGTTCCTCTGCATCGTGTCGGTACTTCTTACTTTTGCTCGTGATGCTGATTGTTTGTTTCATCTGGGATTTCAGGATGTTTACTCCTATAAGGAAGTGGGTGTTCCTCTGAACAGGATTTTCACTGTCAATCCCAAGGGAGAGCTGATTCAGGAGCACGCCAAAACCAATATCTCCTCGTAAGCTATATCATGTGTTTCATTGGATCGAGATCCATGTGATCCGATTTTGGACGTGTGTGTGTGTACAGATGGTTTTTTGATGTCTGAATGATGCTTAAAGTCTGCAAACATCTCCGTGTCTCCCTCTCAGCTTTGGGCGTCTGTGCGAGATGGTTGACCACGACTTCCCGGTCCTGGCTCGAGACGAGGAAACCAACGCGCCGTGCTCTGACACTTTTCACCAGGTCGACTACTGGAGCAAACAACTTCCTGATGCCACCGACCGGGAAGAAGAAGAAGAAGATGGCCCGCGGCCACTTGAGACAAGCTGAGAAAGAATTCGTCACAGAGGATGTTGCATAACAAGACGTTTTGGTCAGTGGTTTCGGGATTCACGGGAAGTCGGCAGCCCACATTCAGAGATTATTTTTAAATCCATAACGTATCCAAGAAGCTCGCACATGGATCAAAGACTTTACTTAAGATGAGTTACGGCAACTATTGATTCAGAGTAAATTAATGGTGAAAATTATTATTGGTATTATTTTGCACCAATATGGCTTGAAGAGTATGGTATCAATGTTGGGTCATCCCTTCTTGTATCACCTTCAAATTCGATGTAAAAAGAAAGAAAGTCCATCTTAAAATAATCAACCGTGCTAAGTTGACCTCAGCATTGGTTAAAATCTGCTAACATGTTTAAAATGTAGGTATGCACCATGTAAATTAGATAATACATAATTTTGCAGACATTCTGCTGTACCCTGAAGAGATTCTACACCGGCAGCATGTCCTGCACAACCGGCTTCCACTATTGATAATAAACAATAAATGATGTGTACAATTCAGCTGTTCAGAATCTCAAACCGTTGGTGCATCACTCATTTTGGCATCTTGTTTAAGTGACGTAAGGTAACATCACGTTGTAATGAAGCCATCCAGAACATGCAGAAATCGTACAAATAGTGTAACCAATCTTATTTCTGTGCCAAACAGCTAAATGTGTGTGTGTGGTCTTCTGACCGTGCTCCTGTGAAAGATGTGGCTCGTGTTCAGTGACGACACGCGAGATAAACGCAGCGCGATGCACATAACCTCCGTCCTTTTTTTTTATTCATGCAACTAAGTTAACTCCAGTGATGTGCTAGAATGTGGACTATAAATCACTCAGAGATTATGTTATTACATTTAATTGTGTATAATGGCCAATGCTCATCAATGCAATTACGATAGAAGCCCATACAGTTGGTACTACTCAGATCAGCATACTTTTATTTACAGCACTAATTTGTGATGTAATTGAGTATGAATGCACGATACTCAAACACGTTTATTTTTGTATATTTTAAGTATGTTCTTCATTTGTTCATCAAATGTTTATGTTTTCATTCATTGATCAAATAACATGTACTGAATGTATGTGAGATGGAAGTCCGTCTGTTTATTAGTTGTCGAACTTAAAATTGGGGGAAACCACTGTAAATAATGATGGAGCGTCATTTTTAGAGACCATATGAAGTGAACTCTAATAATACAAAACAAAGCTCATTCAAATGCACTCAGAGCCATGTTACGCTTTACTGTGAATCTGTTTTTAAAACAGCATGTGGCCACTAAAGCACAACAATGGATAATAAAGAACGCAGCTTTTGAATGCCAGTCGGCTTCAAGAAAAGGAAAAAAATGAGATGATGATGCTTCTTCTTTCTAGATTTTAAATCCTCTGAAAATGATTAAGAAATAAGAAATCTAGGTAATTCCCCAAATTTGAGTTTAAATTTAAAATGGATATTTGTAGCCTGATATTAATGTGTCCTATAAAGGAGATTTAAATGCCAGAATACTGATAACAGAGATACATGACTGATTCATTTTGTGCACCGGATATAAAAAAAATATATGTCTGATGCTGTACTGTGATTCACTTTAGCTGAAAGAAAACTATTAAGGAATTAACCTTTTAACCTGTTGACGTTCACACGCCTTTGGGTAGACCGGTGTAAATTATGTAAAAGGAAAAGATGCAAAGGGTGCATGCTGTTGTAAAGCTCAGATACATAATTCTGTAGATATGAGGATCAGTGCCTTGTCACCTGATCTTTGTAGGGAAGTGCATTTCTTTATGATTGTTTTCAGTATCTGGGTGAAGTCACAGTTCATACTGGAAAGATCCTTCTTGTAATTACAGTATATAGATATCCTACTTGTGTGAAGAAATATGGAAAATCAAAAGTAAGAGGAGATTTGTCATCTTAAGAAATGCAACAATTCCCGAATGTTTAAATGAAATCATCATGTTTTATGATTATCACCTGATTCTTTCTGTGAAAGATGTATAAAAACTCTTGACCAGTAATGCAGTCTGTCTCTGTGTTGACATCAATCTTGATCCAGTTTTTTTCCGTCCTGCAAAAATATTACGCAATATGAAGCAGCCGAATGAGCAGTGTGCAAGATACTGTTAACAACAATTTGATAACATATGTACACATTTTTCTAATAAACTCAAAGGTGATCCCTGCTTTGTTTTACTCTTCCATTCTCCAATGAATATATTTTACTCTTGATACATTTGAAATGGTGTTGCTAACAATGTTTTATTTCTGTAAACCTTTGAATGTACATCTTGTACTAATTTATTCTACCATTTCATGGGTTAAGGAACACAGAGGCACACAGCTGTGTCAGATTACAGTACATGTTTATCTTCCTTCTTCTCTCTCTCAAAGTGATTCTTCACATTCCTTCCTCCAGTTCAGCTCTGACTCCTCAAAACCTCGTGTGAATGGAGCTTCCCCACCACGACCATGGAGTCGACCATTTTGAACTGGAAAACCTAGAGTTGCTCATGTTGTTGATTCTTTGTCTCATAAGAGGCATTACAGTTATTCTTGCAATATGTCTATGTGCATAATGCAGAACGATTAATTTAACAGTTTAACTACAACATATATTTTGGATTGTTTCTCAAAAGTAAATCTAAAGAGACACAAAAGTGTTCTAGTTCACAGAGACCGCACTACAGAGGAAATTCATAACATCAGTAGTTTCCTGCAAATGAAGAATGACATGTTTACGTTTAAAGGGCAACGACCTCTATTGTCCTCTTCAATGAAGTCCTTCATCCCAATACATGTTGATAAAGGGAGCAGATCTACAAAAGGAAGAATGAAATATAATGTCGTACAATAACATTGAGCTAAGCCATTGAATAATTAGTAAACCCGTGACAATAAGCACACATAGAACGGGTCGTGTTCAAAAGGAACCGATCGTCCCACAATGCCTCACCGCCCCGGTACTCCAGATGTGAACAGGATGTCTTCACAAGAACTTCGGCACCGAGCACAGGGCGACACAAGGTCTGGATTCTCCTTTTTTTTGTTCTCATCTCTTTTGTTTGCGACAGATTTGTTTCAGATTTGACAATTTTACAGATAAATGAACCTCTTTTCCAGGTTGCATGAAGGGTATTATGTAATAAATCGGTTAAAATTGGCATCGTAGCCTATTACTTACTTTAAAGCTTTTTAATCTGCGAGTGGAGATAAATGTGACAAATATGTGGCGAGTTATTTACTGAGTTGCCTACATGATTAACTATTTCTTCTTGGCTTTAACATCAGGATTAGTCCAACATGTTATGTTATGTTATGAGATATGACCAACATACAAGTCAGAAACATTTCCTGTTAGATAGCTTGTTTTGTCTTTATCTGAGACTCATTTGTGGTTGTTGTACTTGTTCTCGGATAATAGAAAGTTATGTTAAACGTGTCAAATATGTACACAACCAATGAGCATTCAGCCATTGGCCAGCTGTCAGAACTCCAATGTGGCATTGTTGTTGAACGCCCTTCTTAAATTCATAACATGTGAATACTTTTGTGACGTTAACATAAATGTAAAATGTATTTCCTCTTCACTTTTTAAAAAACGTTTTTGTTAATTTAAGCATCAAGAAATATTTTTTTCAAACAGGCTGATTTGTATAGCATTTTTAATAAAAAGATCAAATTGACTTTTCTATGGCATTCTATGCAATTACTTAATTGTTGCCTGTTTTTCAATGGATAATACAACATTACCTTGTCTTTCTTTTTGCATCCATATGTTTCATGGCATACTATACCAAAACTTTTTCCAGCATTTCTTATGGCATAATATACAGATAAAGTTCTTTATTTTCTGTAATGCAATTAAAAAATTAGTAAATATTAAAAGAATAAAAGGCTTGCAATATTTCAGTTGATTTGTAATGAATCCAGAATGCATGACATTTTTGTTTTTTTAATTGCATTACAGAAAATAAAGAACTTTATCACAATATTCTAATTTTCTGAGACAGTCCTGTATATGATTAATTTATTACCTTTTTGTGAAAATTCTTAAATGTTTTAAGATAAACTGTACAATTACTGTTATTCAAACATTATTATGCCATGCTATAGTGTTTCTTTTTTAATATTTGCATGGCATAATTTAGTTAATATGTTCTTGAATCTTCTTTTTGGCATTTAATTTGAATCTTTTTGACATTGATCTCTATACTTCGACTTTCTATGACATTTCTTGTGACATTTTTTGGGACAAATATTCCATTTGTTATGGTATACTATACTATGACTATTTTTTAAATGTTTGACAATATTGTTATGGCATATTAGACAATAATATTTTTTTCATAGCATTTTGACATATTTCTGTATTACATGCAATACCTTTATGGTATGTTTTATAACATGCTAAACTATTTTCAATTAATAATAATACAGATTTAATTAACAAGATTTTTTTAATTGCACAAGTCAAATACACTAATATCTAATTTATTTATTTCCTGTGACTGTTTGTCCATCAGATGTCTGCTGAGCTTTACTGTACGAGTGTCTCAGGTGGAAATAATGCAAGTCTTCAAGGCACCATAGTGGGGGGCAGCAAACCTTTACACCGCTTCATTCAAGGTCAACCCAAGATTATTGGCGTGAGACACCCACACCCACACACAAACACACACACACATACACACACACCACCACCAGTACTCAAATTACTGTTTTCAAATACTTACTCCAATGTACGCTGATGTACTACCGTAATTTCCAAGATCACAGATTTCACAGTCACAACTAATTATATTCTGTGTGAGGTCATGCTTAAAGTTCTTTTTGATTTTTCTATTAGATCATTGCACTGGTCTTGGGCTCATCTTTCTTCATCCTGTCCATTGCAATCATG
Source organism: Pseudoliparis swirei (assembly GCF_029220125.1). Classification (NCBI taxonomy): domain Eukaryota; kingdom Metazoa; phylum Chordata; class Actinopteri; order Perciformes; family Liparidae; genus Pseudoliparis; species Pseudoliparis swirei. Next base: position 8,431,391 of record NC_079391.1, read on the forward strand.
CCAGAGAACTCTATTCAGTTCAGAACAGCTTTCCCGCCTGTCATCTGTCTTGGAACAATGGTTGGTGGCACAACGAGAGATTAATCAGTGGATCACAGCAGTTTATGGATTCCATTATTTTATAAATAGCCAAATTACAGAACTAAGAAAGCACAAATAACCAAAAATCTTACAGGATTTGATCATGGGTCTATGGGAATTTGAACTCACTTCAGAAGTTAAGCCCCAACAATAGGCTGTTTCTAGATGGTCAACCCTCCATTTTGTGAAACTCTCTTGAGATGGTTAAGGTTAGGCATTCCCCTTGTATGGTTAAGGTTAGGCATGAAATGTAATGGTATGTTAAGGTTAGGCATTGCCCTTGTATTGTATTGTTAAGCTTCGGCATTGAACCTTGTATGGTTAAGGTTAGGCATTGAACTCTAAGGTTAGGCATTGAACCCTAAAGTTAGGCATTGCCCTAGTATGGTTAAGGTTAGGCATTGGACCATGTATGGTTAAGGTTAGGCATTGCCGTTGTATGGTTAAGGTTAGGCATTGAACCATGTATGGTTAAGGTTAGGCATTGCCGTTGTATGGTTAAGGTTAGGCATTGAACCCTAAGGTTAGGCATTGAACCCTAAGGTTAGGCATTGCCCTAGTATGGTTAAGGTTAGGCATTGGAACATTTATGGTTAAGGTTAGGCATTGCCATTGTATGGTTAAGGTTAGGCATTGACCTTATATGGTTACGGTTATGCATTGCCCTTGTATTGTCAAGGTTAGGCATTGCCCTTGTATTTTTAAGGTAAGGCATTGACCTTGTATTAATAGAGTTAGGCATCTACCTTGAGATGGTTACGGTTATACATTAACCTTCACTGATTGAGGTTAGGTATTGCCCTTGGATCGTTATGGTTATGCATTGAACCAAATTGTTCAGGTTATGCATTGACCGTAACTGATTGTAGTTAGGTATTTACCTTGAGTGGTCAATGTTATGCATTGACCTTGAATGGTTGAGGTTAAGCATTGACCTTGTATGGATAAGGTTAGGTGTTGACCTTGAATGATTAAGGTTAGGATAGGTCGTTAGACAGCACATCTTGAAAGAGTTTGAGCAAATAATGGGTTACCATCTATACACAACTTAAACAATTGGCTGTTTTTTTTTTGCTCTCCTGTTTAGTGATTACGATCTCGTGCAGCACGGTGGTATTCCCAAACATTTAAGGGATACTTTCAAAAACTGATTTTCTTTCCTTCTCCTTGTAGTTCATCATATGTGGGATTCTATATATTCTGACGGAGCACAATCCGACCAAGAAAACAGTAAGTTTCTATTGTCATTTTTTAAAACCACAATAATAGCACATGTTCCAGAACAATGTATGTATGTAGGAATAAATCAATATTAAAGATCCCCTCCAGACATGTTTTAAAATCATATATTGTATATACATTACATTGTCTGTTATCCAAATAATGCTTGGAATACTAATTTGTGTCCTTGGTTATTGTTTTAATTTTAATTTAATGATTGAATTAATATTTTGGGGGCGCTTTTGCAGGCATCTCCATGTTGCCCATGTTTCTGTTTCTCTTTCATCTCTGTTTGTGTCTACATGCAGGTAACCATCTCGTTGGCTCTGAGTATTGTGACCATACTGGGGGCATCTTGGTCTGTAATGTTGATCCTGCCCAGTGTCGTTCACTTCAGGAACTATGGTCACAATACATATGAGGTGATTGGTTGTTTTTTTTAATCAATATTTGTTATTTTTGTTTGTGGTATATGCCTATTATTTTATTGATCACAAATCTAAAACAAGTTTTAGCTTTTACATTTCCGTGTTGGATAAAACATGTATTGTTTAATAAACAACACACATTTTGTGTATTTTGGAATCTAATGAAAACATTTCAGATTTTTGAAAAATGTAACACAATATGTTTTATGTGTTTAATTTATTGTTGGGTTACAGCCCTTATTCTACAAATAGTTAGTATCTACAGCACTAAGCAGTTCAACCTTCTGTTACACAAATACACATATTTACGATATAATTACTTCAATTAGTAAAAGCCTAATTTGGATCCAGATTTGGTATCACGTATATATAACATTTATTAAACTGCATCATTATGAACAGAGAACAAAATGTGTTGGATATTAAATATTTATATTATTTATATACAATTATTTATAATATTTAAGGATATTATGTAATATTTAAATAAATAAGATAATAAAAAATCATATTCATTTCCCGATGATTTTCAAGTCTTGTACACAAATCAGTTATTCAACCGGTTCTGTCCTTATGGTCTGGAATGACAGATAAATACATTGTAAATAAAGCTCCTTTATGAAATACAAACTAAATTGTTTTCAATAAGAATTGTTGGAAAAATAAAGAAGCAGGAAGAAAAAGTCATAATAACGACCAAAAAATACATACACTGTGGGCAAAAAACACAAACCATCTTACAGTATGAGACATTTTAATTTGATCAATGTCATCTGGATATCATGTGTAATTATTAATGTGTTTGTCCAGGACATGACGATGCATGTGGAACTGATCTTCCTAGTCTACACTGTCGTGGGTGCAATTATTTTCACTGTAATGTCATGTCTGGCTGTGGCTGCCCTGCGTTCCACAAAGAGCCAGGTAAAAAAGAAAACACATCAAACTACTTCCACTAAGCTGTACATGTCCCACTCGCACTCACCATATTTGCTAATTGTATATACATAATTGCAACATAAGTAATAACTAGTTAAGTCAAGCATTCAAGTTCTCTTGCTATATTCTCTCTAGGCCATGCTAGTGATGACTACTACGCCGGATGAAAGTGGAATAAGGAGCACAAGAGGAAGGTCTGAAGTGCCATAAATTGAGACGAGAGAAGAAACATGAAGCACACAAAGACGGACAAGAAGTTATCTCTGTCGGAAAATAACGGGGTATGCGATTCCATGTGTAGGTTGCCGCATACAATGTAATTCAGATATTATGTAAAAATATATACATATATACATATATATATATATATGTATTGCCTTGTGGTGTTTCTGTGACATATTACACATACTTCCACCGTCACAGGAGCATTATATTTCCCTCGTTTGAACATTTGCAATAAGACTTGACAGGACGATTGTAGAAGCCATTAGTTATACCTGTGAATTATATGTTTGAGTGTGGAGCATATCTCAGGTTAACCACGGGTGGCAGTATGTAGTGTAGTAGTTATATATGGGGCACAGGTGCAACTGACAGAGGTAATGATGTATGGGTGATGGGGAGATTGGATGTTTTTACCGCAAGCAAGACACACCAGAGAGAGACCATGAAATTAGTATACAGGACTGTCTCAGAAAATTAGAATATTGTGATAAAGTTCTTTATTTTCTGTAATGCAATTAAAAAGACAAATGTCATGCATTCTGGATTCATTACAAATCAACTGAAATATTGCAAGCCTTTTATTCTTTTAATATTTAATATTTTTTAAATTGCATTACAGAAAATAAAGAACTTTATCACAATATTCAAATTTTCTGAGACAGTCCTGTATATAGTCAGGGGTGCACATAACTTTTTCAGTGAGTTACTCAGGTGAGTACCGGTAGATGGTGTTTGGTACACACTCCTTATGGAGCGTCAGTTTTTGTGATGTCCACCTCCGGGGGGGGGTGTTAACGCGACACGTAGAGACAGAAATGACATGCTGCTGTGTAGAGACGATCAATATCAGGTCGGTCAACTACACAAAGGCGCGAAGTAACACAAGTGGCATTACACATTGTTGATTATCTTCACGCATGCGTACCTGCATACCAGTTATGTGCACCCCTGAATATATATCACAGGCTTTTATTTTGACTTTCATTTGAAGCACTTCCGTTCTATCGTTTTTGGTTTCAGACAGAAACGGAATACACAAGTATTTTTCCGTGTTTCCGTTTTTGGTTTCAAACGGTAAACGAAGAAACCACGTTATTTCCGTATTCCGTATTTTGAATGAAACGAAAAAACAGACGAACAAAACCTACACGGACAGACGAGGTCACCATGGAAACATTGTCACATGACATGTAGGCCTATGTTCTCTGGTTCTGTGACGTCGCTAGTGACGTCACGGACCACCGAAACCGAGTTTATATATAGAAGTGACTTCCAGCAGGAATTTGTTCTGTGAATTGACAGAAACCCCCACCACGACGTGTGGTAAGAGAGGTAATGGGGTGTGGGGCTCTGTGAGATTCACAGAAAGGGTGGGTGGGAAGGCGATTCTCGAATCGCCAAGGTCCAAAAGATAAAAGAGGAACAAAAATGGAATTAATTTCTTACATAAAGAAATTAAAGAAATTAAAAACGTGTTCAAGTGCGTTGTCTTTTTGAATGCATTTTTATTCCTTTTTATTCCTTTTTAATCGTGGATGTATTCAAAAATGTATTTGCAGAGGTATTACAGTAATCATCCCCAATAGTGTCTGTTCCCCTTACAATTGTTTGTTAAAAATTGCAAATGTAGCGTTTTGACACAATTACATTACTTTTGTTCCTCTTTTTTCCGCTTTCACTTTTGTACCGGAAGTCTTGGAAACAATAAATATGTCATTCTTGGACCAGATGAATTGACCCATATAAGCCACACCCATAGGTCGTTTTAATTCTATTTTTAATTGTTTGTCATTTGTGTTATTTTGTTGCTGCTTTTCCTACAGAGTTGGAGCAATCGTCCCCACATTTGGTCCAGAACATCCTGGACTTTTTGATTTGAGATGCTTCATTCAGTTTTTCTTTAGCTGTCCCTCTGAGTTTTTTTCTCAAATGCTGGGCTCAAGGATTACAGCATATTTACTTTGTGCTTTTGCGACCACATTAGATATGATGTCTGAGTAACCATGTTGTTTAGCCACGAGGTAGCGCTGCAGCAGCAGCAGCATCTATACATTTATGAATCTGATTGTGAGAGGGATGCTACAGCCAACTAAACATTACATTTGAACAATGTGACGGTGATGACTAATAATTAGCAATATCCTGGTCACGGTGGGAGTCACGACACTTCCTGCACCGCCTCTGAGATGCCGTGGAGTCTGTGTTGTTGTTGTTGTTGTTCAGACGATGTTGGTTGTTGTGTTAAACTGACTGCTGTTGGAAAATGAAGCTGCAAGCTCCAGGTATCGCAACAGGCAGCACAGGGTCAAGAAATGAACTGCTTAGTGTGTTTATTTTCCTCCAGAAAAATAATCAAAAGACCGCAGTTATAAAAGCTTTGAGGTGTCATCAAACAACATGGATGTGGTGTGGCGAAAAGAAGAAAGAGGTTGTCTCCTTTTTCACTCCTCATGAGTTTGCAGGTATGGGTTGATGTAGTTGCAGGAGTCCTCCAGCTGGAGGTAGTGTATGACACTCAGAATAGCTGGTAAGTGAGGCTTTTTCATGTGATTAGGAAGATAAATAAATGGCGATAAAGCTGCCCCGTTGTGTAAATATATGTTTGTGTGTATTTGTACACAATCGTAGTTTTAAAAAGAGTTAAGTAAGGTTAGGGCCCTAACTTCTGAAGATTATACAATTGACCTCAATATCATCCAAAACAACCAAAACCAATGTGTGTAAAATGTTGATATTTCTTATATGTTTTACACATTGAAAAACAGCCTGGGGTCAAATTCACCCCAAAGAACACCGATGCGTACAAGTTGTGTACAGATCATTGAAAACATATTATCATGTTCATTTTATGTTTATTAGATTAGATTAGATATTCCTTTATTAGTCCCATAGTGGGGACATTTCAAAATCACAGCCGTGGTGCACATCAGAGCATTAATAGAAAATAAATATAAAACACAAAACACAATAACAATACTTAATACTAAATACTAATACTAAAATACTAAATCTACAGAGGAAAAATAAAGTGCTGATTTTGCCAGGATCTCCAGCGATCGACTGCAGTTAGTTGTGCAGCCTGACAGCAGCGGGAAGGAATGCAGTCCAGTTGGAACCAGTTGTTCCCAATAAATTAGGAAAAGTCATGAAATATGAAACAAAAACGTTTAAAGTCTCTAAATAAATAATGTCAATTATTAATCCCACAGTGGGATGTCAATCACTTATTTAGAGATGTTAAACTTTGAATGGGGTCAAATTGACCCCACATGGAGGAGAGACCGGGTCCCGCTGCATTTCTCAGGCTGCACTCCAGTGTCTACTCATGAGAGGATGCAAGAAGGGTGACACACCTGTAGATGCTGTTGAATGCTGTTGTGTCTCTGTAGGAAGTTCTGCTCCTGTGATCACAACTTATCCAACTGGGAGAGCAGGTCGGTGAACAACACCGCCACCATTGACTCATCATTAGCTGCTAAATGTCCCTGAAAAACAGACTGTGTGTGTGTGTGTGTGTGTGTGTGTGTGTGTGTGTGTGTGTGTGTGTGTGTGTGTGTGTGTGTGTGTGTGTGTGTGTGTGTGTGTGTGTGTGTGTGTGTGTGTGTGTGTGTGTGTGTGTGTGTGTGTGTGTGTGTGTGTGTGTGGCCTTTAGGAGATTCCACAACACATGAAAAAGAAGATAACTGATATTAAAACTGAAAAAAATAGAGCCCCAATAATGATGCTGAGAACATACATGCCAACAGACAGCTGTGCTTTGTTCTCCACTCACTCAACTTAAAAAGTTTAAAAACTCAAATGTTTAAAATTATTTATAGACTTGGCTCTAATAATGTTCATCACTGTTGTTTCCCCCCCCACTCAGACTAACAACAAGGTTGAACACCTCTCTTCCTCCTTCTGTTTCATAGATGGTGGAGGTATTGATCGTAGTCCATGTCTACTCATTATTCATAAATGTCATATTCAGAGAATGTGTTGTAACCCTGTAACGCTGTTCATTCTGTACACAAGACATCTATTGCTTCTGTCCATCCGGGGAGCGGGATCCCCATCTTTTAAAGGAGTGGACATGGGAAGGAATGGGATATTGCTTGTTACCATAAGATTATGTAATTACAACAAACTCAATGTTGTTGAGTTACTATCTCAGCACCATCTGCTGGGTAGTTATTTAAAAAGTGAATTTAAGAAATTAAGTAAAATCGAGAAATTGTCCCCAGATCCCACAGGGTTAAAGAGCAGTGCTGTTTCTGCTACTATGAGTTTATCAAATGAGCATATGAAACTTGTGTTTAGCTTGTTTGGTTAATCTTTCATCAACACCGCATGTGTGCAAAAAGTAGTCATAATAACCATATAATATAGTATTGGTCAAATACAATTTTTTTTGTATTTGATTCGAAATCTAACTCCTTACATTTTAGTTTTTCTATTCGCAATAATTCATTGTAGACGGTAGCGTGTTACGTAAGCCCATTTACGGCTCTTGCTTGTTGTGCGGATCTACTGCCTCTATTTCTACGTCAGACTCGCGCACTTCCTCGAGAGTCGCAGCCCTGCGCGTTCCTTTCCATCCGCGTGCCCGTGGGTTGTCCAGCGTGTCTACATTGAGGGGTTACAACAAGGAAGAGAAATGCCGACAAAAATCATCTTTGAGACTGAAGATCAAGCCATGGATGACGGCGTGGACACGGCCGCGGAGGCTAAACCCCTTAAGGTGAGCAGCGTGAGTGGTGCCGCCCTGGAAAAGACTGAAATAAGCGTTTCGTCCCCGGCGTCTCCATGTGGCGCAGCGTGCTAGCCCTCGGCTAACCGTGAGGAATCCTCGTAAACGACTCATGACGGAGCGATACTCGTCGTGAAATATTACAAGCATAGTGTAGTGTTACCGTGTATGAATTGGGGAATATGTACGCGACCCACTGTTAAGTTAATATTGATCGTACATTAACTTAGCCTAGCTAAAAGATCAACCACGAGTGAGCTAGGTTACGTCACACGTACGTACGTACGGACACGTGGGACCTTTAAGGTCTACGTATTACTGCGGGCGCGACCTGATGACGTTTCATACAACTGGGCTCGTCAACTGTGACTCCGCATACTCACCATTTCCCTGTTTTTAAATTAATTAATTATTAAGAAGATTAAAATATATTGATTTTCTTTATTAAATATGCAGAGCAGTTTGGTCAGCTGAGTCAGTGATGCTACACTGAGCTGCTTATTTAGTTAATATTTTGTCTGGTTCACGTTATTGAAAAACAATACAGAGGCAGAGTGACATCTGGTGGCGTACGAAGCATATAACAGCCTTTCAAAACGGGCTCATATAAATGCAATCCAATTTGAACAAGTATGCAAGTTATGATTTAATCTGGAATACTTGTAGTCAGGAGTGCTGAACAACAGGTGTTCTCCAATATGTAAGACAATGTATTTTCCAAAAAGACTATAGTTTATATATTTTTCCAATCATAAATATGAATGTGCTTTATTGGTGTAGTTTAGGCTCAGTGTCCACTGCGGGCCGATGCGTTTCATATGAATCACAATGTGATGTTATTGAAGAATAATTAGGGCTGCAACAAATGATTATTTAAATATTCGATTAATCCGTCGATTATTTTTTCAATTAATTGATGAATCGGATTTATAAAAAAACATTAATTTCCAACCCTTTATTCAAAAACAGAACTGACATCGCTTTCTCGCTCGACTATTTGTGGTTCAAATACCTGTTGTGGAAATCCCACTAACATTGGAACATCTAACGCCCTTGTGTTTGGGTTCATAACATCACCCGTAGGTTCACATTGAAATGTTGATTTATGTATTTCTAATGTATATGGCCATATTTCTCAATGAATCTGCTCTTATTCCATGAATGTGCTTTTTACATAGTTTAGTTGAATGAATCTCTCTCAAACAACAGTGACAATGTCACATTGTGTCCTATATTTGAGATCACTCCAACGCATTAACTGAAACCGTGTGTTTACAGGAGTGAAACAAGCTTTAATATTAACCGCCTATCTCTAGTTAGACCTCACCTAGCCACAATCAAATGATGTGATTGAAATTACAATATGATGAAATGACTACTAACTAGATTTTTCTCAAGCAGCCAACATTTTTCTTTCTTAAAATGTTGAGTAGCTCCACTGTATTTTCAAAGGGTTTGACTAAATCCTATTTTACTCTATTGTTTTTGTCTAGACCAAAGAGGGGAAGAAGCTAAAAATCAAGAAGTTGGAGGAGCAGGAGGACCCAGACTGTGAACCTCCGGCACCAAAGAAAAAAAAGAAAAGAGACAAGCTGGCGGTGGACCTAGTGAACGACCACATAGACTTGAATGGCAGCAGTAACGATGTTGACACACCAGAGATGATTGAGAAGATGGCTGGAGAGGTCAGTGGGATGTTTTTACTAGTTTGAATATCTGGTGACCAGGCGGATACTTGCCTGACAAAAAAGACCTAGTCTTTGTGCTAAAAAGACAACAAGCTATATTTTCTATCCATCGTGTTGTTTCATGGAGCATTAGGTGATCTTTCCTGGTAAATGGTAAAACGGCTGTAACGGTCATTCTCTGCCCGTTCTATAACATTGTCTCAACTTTTGTCTTTGGTTTTAGAAAAAAATAAAGAAGCAAAAGAAAGCAATGGCAGCGGCTGAAGCCAACGGACATTCCATCCCAAACACCCCCGTCCAGACGCCGGCCCAGACACCGGCCCAGACACCGGCCCAGTCAAGTGCCGACTCTGACAGCGAAAAAGAAACGGTTCGACTGATGTTTTTGTTTTTTCCTCTCGAGGGGTTGAACGTTTGTGTTGTTACTGAATGTATGATGACTCTGCAATGAGGTAATTGGAATAAGTGGTGAAGTTTGAGGGACCACCATGAGAGCTGTTACTAAATCCTTCTTTCTAGGTGTTACATTTTTCTTACATTATATCGGGAAATGGAGATTTTTGTATTTAGTTTTGTTCCCACCAGTGGGCTGGCTGGCAATATGGGAAGCTCCTTGAAGATGTTGGAAATATTTTAGGATTTAAATTGCCGGTTATGTTCAGATTACAAGATTCTGACTTTGCTTATTTGTTTTGAAGGAAACAACAGAGCAGAAGGAAGGCGCCTTCTCCAACTTCAGGATCTCCCAATTCACCATTGATAAACTAAAAGGTAAAGATTAAGTCTTTACATTTTCCTACCTTAGTCAACAACACTGTGGCTCGAGACCAGAGGTGAATTGATACATGTTCACAATGGAAATGTTTGCTGCTCTGCCCCTTCAAAAAAGAAGCGTTGCAGACTTTGTGCTTTAAGATATCAATTAATTTCTCGCTTTTTAATATCGATGGACATGTTCCAGTTTTTGAGCGGTGGTCTGACCCACACAATGTGTTTATGAACATTGTTAACATTTTAATTTAATGCCGTAAAGATTAAATGATATGATTAATGTTAAAACCTACTCTTTTTGTACTACAAATGTACTTTGGAGCATTAACTGAGCTTTGGTGCTGCTGCGAGGCTTTGGGGCGTGATAAATAACCGATTACGTGGATCTTCTGCCTTTCTAAACTTTTCCTGTCATCCCACTCTGTCACCACTCTCTCCATCATTTTCTCAGCTCGCGGAGCCAAATTCCTGTTTGACATTCAGATCAAGACATTCAATTCTGTATTTGATGGCGAGGACGTCATTGCCCAAGCCCGAACAGGAACAGGAAAGACTTTCTCATTTGCCATCCCCTTGGTGGAGAAGCTCCAGTTGGACGCAGGGCCGATGACCAGAGGCCGGGCTCCCAAGGTGCACACGCTGTTCACCTTCTCACCGATCAATAAAAACCAGCACCAATCACTAATTATTTGTTCTCTGAGTATGTTTGTGTATGACTGAGTGTTTTTTCTGTCTGTTTGTAGGTGTTGGTGTTGACTCCCACCAGAGAGTTGGCTATCCAGGTTGCAAAGGACTTCAAAGACATCACCCGGAAGCTGGCTATCACCTGCTTCTATGGAGGCAGCTCATACAACCCACAGCGTAAGGACTTTTAGAGTCTTTAAGGCTGATGTTATTCAAATGTACTAAATATTATGATAAGAATGAATATATAGAGTAAATGCATAACATCACTATGTAAATACCAGCTCCTTATTTATTAATGTTTGATGTGGTTTCCCCTTCTGTCTAGTTGATGCTATCCGTAATGGTATCGATATTTTGGTCGGCACCCCTGGTCGCATCAAAGACCACCTCCAGAACAATAAACTTGACCTCTCTAAACTGAAACATGTTGTTCTGGATGAAGTAGACCAGATGTTGGACATGGGATTTTCAGAACAGGTTGAAGAGATTTTGTCTTCATCATATGTGAAAGGTAAAGTGAATCTCTATTGTGTTGCATGGAAATCTCTTTGTTGTGTGTTTGTCACGGTCATCACCACCGCTCTGTCTGTGCTCAGGGTCTCCTCATCGGTTGTGCATGCGACTGTATATGTACTGGCTCGTTTGTGGGCCTTATTCTCCCCTTAAATGGACGTCTCCGCCATTTCATCAGTACCCGGCTGCAGACCTGTAATTTATACACATGAATGAGGCCACGTGAATTTTAAACCCACAAATAAATATGAAAAAATCCAGTCTGGATTGCTGGATTCAAGTAGATTTAAAGATTGGTGTAGAGTGATCAAGTATGTAAACATTTTTTAAATGTTTGTGTGTGTGCTCCTCCCCAGACTCTGAATCCAACCCACAGACTCTTCTGTTTTCGGCCACCTGCCCTCCCTGGGTTTACGAGGTTGCAAGAAAATACATGAGACCAAAGTGCAAACATGTAGATCTGATCGGCAAGAAAACACAGAAAACTGCAACAACTGTAGAAGTAAGTGTGTGTGTGTTGGTGACAAAGTGATTGGGGTAATTTAACAAGCCTTCCAGCATTCTTAATTTTTAGACTTGGCACTCTCAAAGTTGCCTGTAAGTAGAGACGGTTCTACAGTTAATCTCCATTAGGAAAGACCATAAAGTTAATTTTCAGTAAAACGGAATTGTAATCCAGTTTAAATCTGCCACCTGGATTAATGAAAATGTCTCTTCTCTCGCCTTGTGTTTCTCTCTGTAGCATATGGCCGTAACGTGCCACTGGTCACATCGTGCAGCTGTCATCGGGGATGTGATCCAGGTTTACAGCGGCAGCAACGGCAAGACAATCGTGTTCTGTGAGACAAAGAAAGACGTCAACGAACTTTCCATGAATTCCTCCATCAAACAGGTTGACACTTACTCAACAGTTTATGAATATCTGCTTCATACAGCAGCAGGACATCACACCTTTATCAAGAGAAACTGGCATGAAGAAGCAGGAAACGTGCAGTGTTCATTTCTTAATTCATTTTGTATGCATCTTATCAGGGTTGCCAGGTTCTCCATGGCGATATTCCTCAGAAACAGAGAGAGATGACGCTGAAGGGCTTCAGGAACGGTGCGTTTGAGGTTCTGGTTGCCACCAACGTCGCAGCCCGTGGATTGGACATCCCTGAAGTGGACCTGGTGATACAGTGTGCTCCACCCAAGGTGTGACTTGTTGCAAGTAGTCAGAATTTCACCACATACGTTTATCTTTGCATTTGTCAAACACGCCATTTATTTTCTATGCAAATGTTATTATATTTTAGATTTACAAAGACGTTTTGATCTTACGGTACTGAACCTTTTACATAAAACAAGACATTTCAAAATTGGTATTTACACATGATTGTGTTGACTTGAAAATGAAAGCAGCTGCAATATTATTGAGCCATTGTTGATCAATAATTTAAAAAAGAATGAACCCTTCTTTGTCAAATGTTAACGTACACACTTTCACAATAACAGTGTTGCACAAGATATGGACTTATAAAGACATGTCACCCCTACCTTCCCCTAAACTGTTACTGTCTCTGGTTGGTGTCAGGATGTGGAGTCGTACATTCATCGTTCAGGACGTACGGGCCGAGCCGGCAGACCTGGAGTCTGCATCTGTTTCTACCAGAGGAAAGAGGAGGACCTGCTGCGGCACGTCGAATACAAAGCCGTACGTGTCTTTTTTGTTGTTGTTCATTCTAAGTAGAAGAGGACAACAGCTTAAAAACAGCAACAAGTCGCTTCTATTGACATCTGTGCTAAAAATGGTGTGGAAATGGACAAGAAGGAAGGCGAGAATAGTACATTTGAGTGTTTCCTACGAGGCGAGAGTTGAGGATGATGCCAGACTGAAATCCACCTTATCGCTGTCGTTTGAAATGGTGTAGAAAGATTCCGACATTCAGTGCAACCTGTTTGACTCTTTTACTTCAGATGTTTCTGTGTTGAGTATTGACCAAAAGGCGTTGTATTTGCTTTTCCAGGGTATCACATTCAAACGAGTTGGCGTTCCCACTGCCAGCGATATCATCAAGTCCTCAAGCAAGGATGCCGTCAGGTAGATCAATCTGGATGATAAGAGCCAAATGGAACCGTATATTTTTTGTTTAAGATGTTTAAAACTACAGTTATTGATACCTGTTTGAAACTTTTGGACTGTCAGTCACATCATTTATCTCGTAAGCTTAATTAATGCTCAATGTGAAACACATTTATGAAAAAGCAATCAAGTTTCAGATTGTGATGATTTTGTTTCTGCGTCGTGTCCAGGTTTCTGGACTCTGTTCCAGCTACAGCCATCGGCCACTTCAGAGCGTCGGCTGAGAAGCTGATTGAGGAGAGAGGAGCGGTCGACGCGCTCGCTGCCGCCCTGGCTCACATTTCTGGAGCCACACATCTTGAGCAGAGGTCACTGCTCAACTGTGATGCTGTAAGTTTGGTTTTACACTTGTCATAAACGACCTCTACATAACACACAAATATATTCACAAACGAACAGGAAAACAAAACAGACGATTATATACACACACCGACTCATCTGTTATGGTAACACATCTGGGCAAGCTACTGTTTAACACTGAAAACCTTGCATGGGTTTCTCAACAACTGCAGGATAATTCAGTCTTGGGACACACACACATGTGTTGTTCTTTTAGATGCTGTATGACCCTAATTCCACTTAATTAATTGTTTCCGTTTGTTTTTGCAGGGTTTCACCACTGTGCAGATGGTGTGTTCTCAGGAGATGCATAATCTGGGTTACGCCTGGAAATCTATCAAAGAGCAGCTTGGAGAAGAGTTTGAGAGCCACATTCACAGAATGAGCTTCCTCAAAGGCAAAATGGTATGTAAACACACACATATGTACATATGGGAGTGCTGCTGGGGTTTATATACAAGTCCAATACATTTGTTACATTTCCAGATTTTAAAAATAAAATTCCCGATTAGGATGTATCTTATTATTGAAGCCATTGTGGAACTTGACCGTGTTAGATTGTACTTTTATTATCTTACAGTTAACATTAGGGTTTGACTTACCTTTGTAATGAAATTGTATATTTGGTTATGTGTATGCTATGAATACAAAGGGGTACTCTTGTTACAACACACTTGTCATGTCTTTCCAAAAAAGGTTCAGAGTAGATGTGACGCCCTTCTGTAGGTGTGACCGTACCTGTTGTGGCTCTTACTCTGATAGCACAGCAGCTACATAGACTGACCCCAGTAACGCTCACCATCTCACCCTCATTGTGTTTCTAACAGGGCGTTTGTTTTGATGTCCCGTCTGACAAAGTCACGCAGGTTCAGGTGAGAACAACTGCTTCAACGCTATTCAAGGATATTGGATGGACTGTTTATACTCTCTTCAAGATTTTAATTGCTCAAATTGAATAATCTGACGTAAAATCTGCTAACATCTAAACATCCTGTTCACTCAATCCTTCAACAGGATGGCTGGAAGGACGGTCGCCGGTGGCAACTGACTGTGGCCACAGAGCTCCCAGAGCTGGAGCAGAAGCCGTTCAGTGACCGAGGTGGCGGAGGAGGAGGCGGAGGAGGAGGCGGCTTCAGGGGTGGACGAGGGCGTGGTTTTGGGGGAGGTGGCGGCGGCCGTGGTAACGGGTTTCGGAGCGGTGGCCGCGGCGGTACCATTAGCACCGCCAAAGGAACACACAAACGTGACTTCAGTGACGCTTTTAATTATTGAAGCGCCAACCTGCAGGACTGATAAGACCATCTCATCTGGGCTGGCAGAGGTTGCTGCACTCAATGGATTTCATTTCCATCATGGGCTTTCAGATATTCTGAAGCTTCATATAGAACACATTAAATGACCAATATCCCCTCTTTCAAATTATGGTGAAAATTCCATCATATCTTATGAATTCGATTGGCATCTCCTGCTGGTTTAAGATCATACTTTCTGTGTGCAGTTCAAAACAAGTACACTGGCAGCCGTTTTGTTAGGATGGTGTCCGTGTGCTTTCTTGTGCTGACAAATGAGTCGAAACTCATGAAAGAAAATGTGAGCATAATTCAGTTGCTATTTTTTTTTTTTAATGGCACATGTTCAAAACCATTGGGTAAAAGTGTAGCGTTAAATGATGACTTTTGAAAGTTTCATTCATTGAGCTGTAGGTAAGGTGTTCCTCCTCTGTCTGTACTGGGTGTTTGGGGAACCGTGGCCGTAATCAGACTTGAGCCTACTCCAAAATCGAAGGTGCCTCATCCTGACCTAACAACATGGAACATGCCACTGGTTGAATGAATACACTAGATAGCTGTAGCACAATGAAGCTGCACTGCAGACGATGTGTTTCTGCTCTGCACCCACAGAGAACAGTGGGGAAGTCGACGTTAACCTCCAACGGTGTCGGCTTGCTGCCTTAACTCTTCCCCAAAAGTTATTGGATGATTGCTCTGCAATTTCCTCTATTTAATAACTGTATCGACTGCTTCCATTCATTTGAATGACATTAATTATTCATTAAAAAAGGTCAACTAATGTTGTGTTTTATTCTTTTTAAAAGTATGTGACATAAGGATGTATAAATTTGAATGTGAACATTTTTGGGAGGCTGATACTTGACTATTAACTTTGAGACTGTCAGAGCACCAGACAGCAATACTGTAATGTACTTCACATGAAATTGTCTAAACACATTTCTGGAACAATTAAAATACATGTATTTTAGTTTTGTATCCAGTCAGGACATTCAATATTTTACTTAAAGCAAGCATGTTAGAGATGAGGTGTAATTATTTATTTCTGATATGTAGTTATATCTTGATTTTACTATACAAAGCGATTGTTCAATTATTTTATTTAATCAGTTCAACAGTTTCCTAGGGAGTTTATCTTCACAACATGTTATCACTTTGTAAAGTGCATTGTTACATTTTGTATACATAATTACAATGATACCGTCTGAAATTTTAAAAAGGAAACCGTGTAGATTACACCAGACTTTAAAATACACAAGGTTTAACAATACAAATATATCTTACATGTGCAAATGTTGCATTTAATAATCTTTGATTGACTCACTGTTTCTTGGGAGCAACCTGACTTGACTAGGAACTCATAAATACATTTACTTGGACAAATTAAAATGTTTTGCTTCCATCTACATTGAGCTCATTGTGGTAAAAACATAGATTCTGTTGCAGGCACAGAACAAAAATTATTAACAAATTGGACAGATTCTTTTGTAAAATATCTTAAAATACCTTATCCTCTACAAGGTTTTGTTTTCCTTCTGCTAGATGAATGCAGCCTTCAATGAGATGTGCAGTCTGTCCCACATAACACCCTCTATCTTTAGACCCTGGATTTGGATAAGGACCTGATGCATTCAACCACACTTAAAATACAAGTCTTAAAAGCATATACATTCAAACACAACACACATAAGCTCACATGTTAACGACTCCTAATGTTATATTATAAAACAAATGTAATTGAATCTGTTATTATTGATTTCCCCTTTGCCACTCAAATCTCATTTGCTTGGAGGCAAAACAGTTGCTGCAAAAGAGCTGCTGATTTCCAAAATATTTCAATATTAAGAAATGGCCTGTCTACAAAGACTACCATTCAATCCTTAACATTTGTTGTATTTCGTGATGGCTGAAAAAGTAAATGTTTGATTGGCAGCACTTAGGGGGTGAGCGACCCATTGGTTCCAGTTGGTCGTTATGGACTACAGGTCATCGTCGTTAAACCCAAGTGCACTGGCTCTGTGGTTCTCCAGAGTCAAGCCATCATCCTCCTCCTCCTAGGTGACGGGAAAACACATACACAAAATGAAAGAAAGACTGACATGTAAATGAAGAGACATATCCTAACTTTTGTTAAATTGTGTTGCCTTCTGCTTTAAATGTTAAACATGTTTTGCATCGAGCTTTTGTACGATCCCAAAAGGTTTTTGGGGGCATTTCGAATTTGTCAGATAGGGACTATGGAGGACTTAAAATGACTTAAGTATGAATAAATAAATGCATGAATAAATACAAGAATAAATAAATAAATGCTTAAATAAATGTATAAATAAAGGAATGAATTTCTGTATTTATTTCTGTATTTATACATTTATTCTTGTATTTATTTATTTATACATTTATTTAAGCATTTATTTATTTATTTATACATGTATTTAAGCATTTATTTATTTATTCTTGTATTTATTCATGCATTCATTTATTTATTTATTTATACTTAAGTCATTTTGAGTCCTCCATACCATAAGGGATAGCTTGGAAGGAGAGAGGACGACCTACAGTTAAACTAGTTTAACTGACCACTTTGGGCACATTGTGTAGAGTTGGCCACATGATTGGTACTTTAGTAATTTAATTATTAATTATTATATAGATAGTATAATTGTGTATTTCTTGTATTTTGTTGTCCTATGTCTACCTGCACATGCAGGAAGTGCAGGTGGAAAGTGGCTGACATTACATGAGTGGAATAAACCACAGTAGATTTAGAGTTAGATCTTGTACTTTCAAGTCAACCAGGCTTAAGTTATTAAAACACATATTTATGTCGTGATCCTTTTGGGGAGGGCCTTAAATTGTTAAAACTCGCATTGGGATTAATAGTGATTCAATCTTTCCATTGAGTTTCTTAACAAATAGCGAAACAGCCTCCTGGATTGCAGTGTGGTGACAGGTGGTATTGCACTGTTGGAGGCGACCTAACGCAGGTGGAGTTGACGTCCCTTAATTAGTAACTTTACGCAGATGGTATTGCACTGTTGGAGGCGACCTAACGCAGGTGGAGTTGACGTCCCTTAATTAGTAACTTTACGCAGATGGCATTGCGCTGTTGGAGGCGACCTAACGCAGGTGGAGTTGACGTCCCCTAATTAGTAACTTTACGCCACTGGGAAGCTGAGTGAGCGTCAACACACTGGGGGAAAAAAAGTGAAAGGAAGCTAGTGGTCCTTTTTCCACCCAATTAATGTGTAGAAAATTAGCAGTTTAATTAAACTAACGGTGTAGTTACTAGTTAGCACGTTTCCCATAAGAAACACGTGACTTTATGGACACTTTCCCCACCGTGGAGAACAGCGGTCTTCTTCAAACAGCGGAAGTTAAGTCAAACATGTCCTCTTCCTGAAGACCATTGTCTGTCTGAATGAACCCTTTACTGGTGTAACGCTTTATAATTGTTTCAGCACATCAGCTGTGTATGTGTGTGTGTGTGTGGCATCGTGGAAGTCTGTCTGAAGTTTCACTTCGAAGGTGTCGAGTCTCCCCAATATGTCTGTGTGAGTTTGTGACTGTAGCCGATGCTGACGTCTGGTCGTTGCCGATTGGATTCCTATCAATCTTCCTTTCCTTTTTTGTAATGAGTAATGAGCTTTAATAACCCATTGCTAAGGAATACTGCATTGTATGGAGCCAGCTGTTATGTGTTGGTGGGGGTCGTGGGGAATATTGTGCTGCTCAATTAATTTTGTAGTTGGCACAATACCAGAATTAACCCATTTATGAGATTTTAAATGCTGTAAAAGTCTTTCATTATTCCCTTGTTAATCAAGACTGATTCCCCCTTTTTATTTTCAACTAGATTCAAAGTGTGTTCAGTTCACCCAAGTGCTATCCATAGTATACAACATGCATTCATAATGTATATCAAACATACATTGTTTTAATTGAATTGAAACATAATTGTGTTGTTATAACATCATCCTCCCTTTGTAAAAACTGGGTAATGTGCTTTAGTGAGTGCCTGAGCAGTGTTTCCTGCAGGATCCTTTGAGACTTTGTTGGGTGGCTCTCAAACTCCCTCTGGGGGGTTTGGGCCCCCAGGAGAAATTGTCGTACATTATAAAATTATATGCATCAGTCTATAAAAATAAAGAGGCTAACGTTATATGTATGATTACCCTCGCCATTACCAGCTGCAAAATTAAGGTGATGAATGCATTAATAATCCAATTAATAGAATCCAATTACATAATTATACATATATGGCCCATTATGCATAATAAGTACTCCATTTTATGTATCAATCCACAGTAATTATTATTATTACTATTATTATTATTATGTAGACTACTGCGATTCTAGGGGTACCCAATATATAACGTACATACCCCATTGTTTGGTTTTCCAAAAGACAAACTATCGATATGTAACAACATCCATAAGAATACTCATTCAGTGTTAATCTGCATCCTTCCCATGAATAACCTTTTTCTGAATTAATTATGAATTAAATTTTTTCATCTCAGTGGATACACGTGGTGGGGAAAAGGTACCACCCCCCCTCTCTTAAACGCTCTGCATTGTTTTAATGCTTCCAAGTTTATTTTGGTCACGTTAAATTAAGCGTAATCTCCAAAGGCAGCTGTTTTAAATCACACTTTAATATCCAGCTGGATATGTGTTTTGAACTCATTAACCGTACATACAGTGGCTGATCAAGGATTGGTTGGCTGTGCTGCCGTCTCGCTTTACCCACGTCTCGCTTCCAATGGCAATTCTTTGAAACATCCGCTTGTGTGGTGGTGCAGTGGGGAAGAATGACTGCGGTGACATTACTTTTTGCTTTGTTGACTGAGTATCTTCATGGCATAAGCTGGAAGGAATGCCAGGCTGCAGCGCATGAAAAATTAACTCGCTGGACGTATTTATGAGACGGTCAATCAAATGAATTTCGCCTCCTTAATTATTGAATGTGACCGAACACCGTGCCAGATCATTGCAGCCCCAGGTAACCCCTGATTCTACTCGAGTAAACAATCTCAGTCCTTTCACCACGATATGCTCTGCTAGGCTCAGTAATAAACACACTGGTTGTATAGATATGATGAATGGTGATGACGCAACTAAAAAGTCACAACCCCAAAAAACGTGTCAATGAGATATAATCCGTGTGTCAAGATGGATACGTGTTTGTTTTGTTGACATCGCTACAGACCGGGACAATAAGCACCGAGGGGAACTGGAAAGCACGCGGCCGGAGCCACGCGCCACACCCGTTGAAAGTGTGGCGTGACAAATTAGACACGCGTGTGTGTTTGAGCGTCGTTACTTACAATGTCTTTCGGCATGTATTCTTTCTCTGTGCTGCGATAGGAGACCACATGGATCAGAGTGTAGACTCTGCAAACAGAGAGGCACAAAGATCAAACACAAGTAGAAGGTATTGGAAAATTAATATTAGGAAATAGGTGTACAATAGTTCCAAAAAAATCTCTAGTTCTAATTTTCGATAAACGCAGGTATCTACACATAATATTTTTCCTGCGCAAATCAAACCTCCAGTATCTGAGCGTTAGAACGTTTTCCTACTTTTCAGTATCAGTCTGAGTTAGCTGAAAATTAATGAAAATGCATTGGGTGTGCGGCACATACAGTAGTGTGTGTGTGTGTGTGTGTGTGTGTGTGTACCTGTGATATAACATGGCCAGAAACTGGATAATGAGAAGAAAAGCAAAGGAAAACAGGAACATCAAACTGAGAGGCTCCACCTGTTGACACCAAATGACATTGATGGTGAGTACTTCCAGCAGGAGATACAAGCAGTACCGACACACATTCCTTAAATATCTTTCCGCCTGTCCGTCCCAACCATGAGGGGCTCTGCAGATTCAGTTCCGTTCGGATAGTATTTCGGGATCTTGATGCTGAGGACTTCAGTTCCAATGGCCTGCAGGAAGAAGGTTGCAACCACCCACAGCAAGTTGACGATGAAATACAGGAACACAGCCTTTGGGGGAGGGAGGACAGATTAATGATACTCTTAAAAGTCTTCATAGCAATTACTAACAACATGTCAGTTTTAGTAAGTATATGCTTACGACCATTTGCACCCTTAGATGCCTTTGCAACAATTTGCATCCTAAAACCTTTCAATTCAGACCCGTTTCATTGTGATGCAAAGACACGCGGAACAATTTGAATCGTCTTAATACCACTTCGATTATTTTAAACAGTCATTTGTTACGAATTTCATTTTGACTCAACTCAAATGTATCTTAAAAGCCTTCAGAAGGTGACCAGTAGTCAGACAATCCAGACGTTAAAATTTAAAGCTGACTTTCAGTAAGTGTTTGGACTATAAATAATTTACTTATCGCTCCACCTTCAAATCATTGGAAGAAAGCTGCGGACAAATCATAACACTTTATCATAGCAGTGTCGCATAACAAATCAAAGTAATTCAGTGTATTACTTCAGAAATGCTTGATTTGATAGTTAGCATTAGAGTGCGTGACTGATGCTGGACAGATTGACATCAGAGCTTCTCTTGGCCCAAAGTTAACATAGGTGGGAGGAATGGCCACCATATCCTAGTTTTATGGGTGCAAATGGTCCCCATCAGTAGTCATGCACTTCTTAATGACACAGCACAATTCTATAATTCATCGCAAATTATTTAATGTCAGAGTGACACAAACCCCTCGGGCCCCCATACCCCACTTTGAGAATCACTGGAATAAACAACCCGTGTTGACGTGTCTCCCAAGCCATTTGTCATCGCCATCTGCTTTTTTTTCTTTTCTCGCAAAGCATTACAGCTGCAAGTTGTTGCTCCACATGAGTTTCCATTTTGTTATATCTGCTTCCTCATGAAATCGCATGCTGTATCGCTCCCTCTGGCATTGTAATCGTGACAATACCCTGTAGTGTGTGACGGGTCATGATTTTAAAATGGTGGTGTGTGTGTGCGTGTGTGTGTGTGTGTGTGTGTGTGCATGTTTGAGATGGAGAGAGAAGAACATCTGTGAAGTTTCTCCTTATCTTTGTGAATCGACCCAATATCTAAATTGGTTATGATTTTAAAACTTTTGTATCTGAGCCCAACACAACAAAGTTATCAAGTTAGAGCACGAGATAAACCAGAGGTGATGCTCGAAGTGTCATCGATACATATACTGTAGTTTGTCCCCAAGACCAGAATTCATGGCCCTAAAAAGAACAAAGTGACATATTTGCATGAACAACTAGAACGGGCACTCGGTAGAGTGCATACCTTCGTATATCACAAGATTGGGCATTGAATTATGAACATGTTGGCATTAGTTGCATGCCAATTGGATAAAAATTGACCGCGCTATGGTAAAAAGAAGATGTTGACCTTTTCATGACCTTGACCATGACCTTTGACCAGATCGATCCCAAAATCTAATCACATGGTCCCCGGATAATAACCAATCATCACACCAAAATGTCATGCGATTCAAGAAGATGTTGACCTTTTCATGACCTTGACCTTTGACCCAATCAATCCCAAAATCTAATCAAATGGTCCCCGGATAATAACCAATCATCCCACCAAATTTCATGCGATTCGGTTTAATACTTTTTTTGTAATGCGAGTAACACGCATACAAATAAATAAATAAATACACGGCGATCAAAACATAACCTTCCGCATTTTCAATGCAAAGGTAATTAAAGACGGCTGACCTTGTTGCGTAGTGACTTTAGTTCTCTGGTGACTTCCTCCAGATGCGCTTTACTGTCAACGATAGGCGTTAAGTAGCGTTCAAGTAACTTGTTCCAGAAGTCTTGCTCACCCTAAACACACACAAATGGACACACACACATATTGTTTGAGGATTTGAGCACAGGTGGGGATGAATGGACACTGAGGCAGACCTTTTTCATCCACCTGACGTTGTCCCCTTCCCATCTCGCACCAGTTAGATGCAAACTATTGTTATAGCAATACATTTTCTTGATTACCCACTTCACCCATAACTTACTATTGGTTTATCTTTAAAAAAAAATTAAAGATTGAACTCTCTCCAGCCGACGTTGATGTGCTCTCTGTTGTAAAGTATTTGCTTCCCACAGAGCCGGGAGCTGAATCAGCATCTTACCTCATCAAGTTTCTTCACTTGTGGGGCGGTGAGTGTTTTCTTGATGGCTGCGGTTACTCTTTTCTCCAATCTCTCCATTTGACTGGTTACAAGGATACGCCGAGTCTGTGAGGTACACAAAGTCAGTTAGTTGACCTTTTTAGCATTATTATACAGTTTGAGATGGCGACAATGTATACGTCCTGAAATAGAAGCATTATAATGTGCTAAAATACAATGATGCATTGTAATTCATTTTTCATGTGTTATTATTATTATTATTACATGCTCTCTCAGGGCATATTCTAACTCCTCCAGTTGGCTTTCGGTCAGAATATCTTCAGGCCCCACTTCACTGAGCTGTCCATTAAGAGTGTCCGTCAACATTAAGACCAACTCCTCACACACGTCATCCTCATTTTTGTTTCGGAGTGTGTAGCTGTGGACAAGAAATGCACAAAACAAAACAGTAATTATACAGTTGCAATTGCACAGCTTTAGCTGATACAACAGTGTGTATACGCACACACACACACAGCCACTCATAGTGTTTATGCTCGCACACTTACCTGCAAGTATACAGCATACACACTTGAATATACAATACATATGAAAGTGTTTCAATATCAATGGAAACTTTGCGTGCAAGTTTTAAATGTGTCCATGAGGATGTTTTTATGACCACGTAATAACACAAGTGATAACAAATACAGACACATTTATGTAAATGAGCACAAACAGGATTATTCATTAGTTTTTTAGTTAAATTCAATCTTCACTACATGCACACAGTTTTTGTGGACATTGGGACAAAAGCCTTGCAATAAAGAACATACAAAAACGTTACATTTCTCTCCTTAATTTTAATTATTTACCGGATTTGTTCCTGTAGATTTCTCTTCATGTTGGCATAAGTCAGCTTCTTCAAAAATTCCTCCTTCACCGGCTTTACCCAGTCTACAAAACACACACACACACACACACACACACACACACACACACACACACACACACACACACACACACACACACACACACACACACACACACCAATTATGTCATTATAGTATGCGATACATACTTTGTTTTTGGGTAATGAATTGTTTGATTTTAGCACAAAGACACTGTTAAAGTGCTTCTCACCGCTGACGGGAAGCTCTGTTTCCTCGAAGTCAGAAATCATCAAGTCATCATCCTCCTCAACGTCGTTGTATCCACTTCGTGAAATGTTCTTTTTGTTGACACTGCCATAACTGCACACAGGCACACACACACTTGTGTGTGAATATTGACCATGGATTTCGCATAACAAGTGTGTAATTGCCTTTTTTTTTTTTTTTAAGTCAGCAGTATGTAGAGGTGAGTTTATGCGCATGAAAGTGTTAATAATCTCACAAGTTTAAGTTTGTCCAAATGACAGCTGATAACTTTACGGCTGTAAAGATTGACTGAAATATTTAACGACTGAATAGATTATTGATAAATGGTAGAGAAGGAAGAAAAGACAAATAAATACCTGCTGCTGGAAGCACTGTCATTGCCTTTGACTGCCACCCAATTCTGTTTGTCAACGAGAGGTTTCTTGACTTCTTCCACAGTGTTTTCTGTGTTTTTATCAATGTTGGCTTCAGGCTCCATCTTGGCTGCTGCTATTTGATTGATTGAGTCTTGGTTGACAATGGGAAGAGGAGGCGGGCCTTCCTGTGCCGTCTGGCCTGTGATCTGTCGAAGCATCTGATTATCTGTTTCCTGTGTTATCTGTAACGCAACAGGATCACATTCATCATCTGTTCGTATAATGTCTCCCCTGAAAGTCCTGCCAGTCGCTGTTTGGCAACAGTACCTGTAGCTTCATGTCCCAGCAGCAAATTCTACAGTCTCTGTCACACAGCATATTATGGTTTTTCTTCACTTCTCCTTCTCCCCTGACGGACAAACAAAATGATGGACAGACAGTGAGTGATTATTAGGAATGCAGATCGACATACATAACTCCACTCATCTGTGTTATGGATATGTGACTCATTGACCAACAATAGCCTGCTTCCACTATGACCCAAACTGGATAAGCAATGAAAAATGAGTGGATGACTGGATGGATTACATCATATTAAATTCTACATAATTGTAAATCACATCTCATTATACACTCTTAATCCACTTTTGTGTTTGCTTTAGTCGGTCTGCAATACATTTAATACACTGGACTTTGTCTTGCTTTTTAAATTTGATATTTGTCTTTGATTGCACACGTCAAGGTTAAACATCTTTCACGTAAACCCATATTTCCTATTGTATAGCTGTTAGAAGATTGGTACATTACTTGTTGGTTTCCCTTGTGCCCCATGTGACAATGTGCATGTTAACCAGTGAGTAGATGGTCAGTAGGAGGTATCCACTGGGGATACAGATGAAATACATCAGACCATAAATAATCATTGCTGGAAGAGAGAATTACATAACAAAGTTGTTAACATCACATAAAACTGTTAACATGAAAATAATATCAATCTATATCTTTAATATAACCGTACCCCATTCCTCTGGGTGTAGTATTGCTGTCACTGAATACATGATGGCCATTGAAACCAAAAACAAGCCTGTGGGGGTCAGGAAGGTGCCCTGAATCACCATGTCACCTAAAAGCAGAATGAGGTGTGAATTTAGGGGTTTTACATAATTTACAAAATAATAATCATTTGAAAAAAGTCACTCATTGAAATATGAGGTCACAAAGAGTTTTCACCCACCAATGATGGAAAACAAGGACGCAGTCATCAGGAACGCATACATAATACTCAAAATGGCAGCGATGGTAATCTGGGTATTGGGCTTTGCTAAAAAACAGATGAGGATGTAGAACACTGGAGGAATGCATGCGATGATGATGGAAGTCGTACCGTAGAGTTTTAAGATAAATTGTAAAGCACCTGGCAGGAGAAGATGGACATAGAGAGGGGGGGGGGGGGGGAGGGGGAGCGTAGACAACAGAGATAGGTAGATTAACTTTTATGAAGATATCAATCCAAAATATTACTAATACAGATCTGCAGGGAAATGTGTGTCTCCTAGCAGTCACCATTAGAGTTGTTCCGAAACTACAGTCTGATTTGATTTCAGCCAAGTACATGCATGTTTGATAAAAAACAGATCCAGTCTTCCAAGTTACTTCATTCCAAAACAAATGACGGTCAAACTGTAACCAAAAATAACGGGCAGGGTAAAAATAAATTACATCATAAATTTAAGAACTAAATCCTACAAAGTTACTGCTCCCACGATTCATATTACAGATGAACTAATCGGAATGACAAGAAATGACAGTAGTAAGGTAGCTTAACTCTCAAGACTTTGGAGTTATAGCTCTGTCGTCTTACATTTTTTATATCGTAATATAGCACAAGTGTTTCCTTGTTTTAAAACCAGCATTTGCCTTTACCCACCTGGGGATTATCAACAATATTTTGTGAAAGCACCAGAAATCACCTCCACAATATTAGTGTGATATCGCAATCAAGTTATTTAGTCAAAAATATTGTAATATTTGATTTTCAACATATCGCCCAGCCCAAACATTATTTTCAGTCTTTAATTTCATATACATGCAGAAAGACTCTGACCTAATTGATGCGTGCTGCACTAAATGACTCAATACAGTATAAGGGTGAAGACTATAGGGACATGGTGGTAGGAGAGAAGACCTACCTGCTATCATGAGAGTCACAGAGGCTGGACCAAGGATAGAGGAACTAACGGTGAACATCTGGTAGTAGATGTAAAGCTGGGAGATGGATGAGTTTCTCTTCACTGTTTCTGAACCACTGTAATTTAAGTCACAACAACGGAAAATGTTATATTGATTCAATGCACATGTCGTCATAGTCAACAGAAGATTAAAGATCTGTAGCCTGTTGATATCACTCGGTAACATGAGAACTAAATATAATCAAATCTTAGCATTTTAATTCAGATGCTTTTCTAAGGGAGAAAGTACAATGCTAAGGATGTGAACTCCACTTTTAATATTGATTATAATCATAATAGAAATATGAATGAACCCTAACCTGTGCAGAAGGTCCAGTGTGTTAGCCAGTGTCGATGGTCCCCATCGTCTCCTCTGGTTATAAAACTCTTTAAACTCTTCTGGTGAGTTGGTGTATGCATCCGATGCCGCATTGTATTCGACACGCCACCCTTGTTGCAGTAACAAAGTACACAACCAACGATCCTCCCCTGGAAACATAAACGCACACACAAGACACAAGAGAGAGACGGACGTGAGCAGTCAAAAAAGAAGGGCAAAGAGGTGAAAACGGTTGGTGCCCTTCTCAACCGACCTTGGTCATATTGCACATATTCCGAAGCTCTGGTTGCAGGCGTCGTGTATTTCTTCATCACATTATCATCCATTAAGGCCGATCCTCTGAACAGGCTGAAGCATCCCGGACTGCACAGCACAGAGCCGAACACGTGCTCCGATGTCTTCTGAAGCCAATGGCCGACCGCGTACTCAAACTTCTGGTACCACACCATGGGACCTGCGATGGCGGGGAAAAAAAAGGGAATTAGCAGAGAGTTTCACAGAGACAAATTTATGATTGGAAAAAATAAAGAGAAAAGAAGGAATGTTGACGAGAGAGAATCCTTCACAAATGCTCATTTCTTAAATCATTTCTTTCCACTCAGTCATGTTCAGGGTTATGGAAGCTGGAGTCTTTCCCAGAATATGTTGTGCATACGCTTTATAGCCCCACTCCGACCTTTTCGGACAAATTAGCTTCATAAAAGCTATCTTGCTTTATGTGCAGGAAATTACACCCAGAAAGCACCAGTGCTGGGATATGAACCAGGACCCCTTTTCTCCAGGTAATATCTTTGTGATTACTGTAACCAAAAAAGCATATCCCTTTCAATAACTATGATATGGAAAGAAGTTCCCACTTGAACAACCAAATCATGAAGCCACAAATACTATTCGCAAGATACGAATGAAAAATATGGTGTTGAAATAATTCATCCCATAAGTTTATGTTATATATTTAAAGACATGGATTTGGGTGGCTTCCCCCCCCACAATTGTTCCAAATCCTGGCTAGCAGACACTTGGCTTTGCCCCACTGTGTTCAATGGTTCCCGTGTAAGCTACTCCATAACCCCAGCTCGGGCCATCGTGGTTAGTCTGTAACACCCTGTTCTGTTTGTCCTGTGTTCCGTGTCTCTATGTCTCCTCTGTGTCTTCTCTGTCTTAATTGTTTAATTCCCTGCACCTGCCCTCAGCCACTCTTGTCTCGTTACTGCCTGATGTCGTACACCTGTTTCCCCCCCTATATATTGTGTCAGTCTTTCCCTTGTGTCCTGTCGGATTGTCGTCTATAGTTCCGTGTCCTTTTCCCGTCGTCCGGTCCGTGTTCCTGGTTCTGCCTGTTGACCTTGCCTGCCCCTTTTGGACCTTGTTTTTTGTAAACTGTTTTGCCTCATTAAAGAGTGCTTTTTTGTTATTCATATTGCATCCAGCCTGTCTCTCTGCGCCTGAGCCTCACCCTGTGACAAGAACCTGACATAGTCGGCACTGGCTGCACGTTCCAGATGCTCCGGGCCAGAAGTTCTAGGTCTTGAAGTCAAATTTGACCTTGTTTGATCAAACTACTATACCTTCTGCTAAAAAGGGCCAAACCAATGTGTACTTACCCATTCCAGTCGGATGGATTCTACCACACGCTGCACCTACGTTGGTATACATCCTCAACCTGTTAATGAAAATAATATTTGTATTTACTAAGTTAAAAAATGGTTTGTATACAGTAATGACAAAGACAATTGTCGACCTGTCCAACAGCAGAATCACAGCTTTAGGTTGGAAGTCCGTGTCTCCGTCCAGAGCCAGGATGTACGTGTTGTCATCTGAGATGAATTTTCTCTTGTAGTCAGTGTCATGCTGAGGCAACAGATAAATCTCTCCATACATGGAGATCATGCTCTCTCTGCATGGGTTGTTCTGGCGCTGGACAAACCGGAAAGATATTTCGCACATTGAAATATTTTATCCACATACTGTCAACATAGTAAGATGTACACCTTTTACACTAAATAGCAAAGCCTTACTGTGATCTTCTTAGGGTTCTTGACGATGTAGCCCTTCCAGCCGAGTAGATAGTACATATACATAATCTGAAAGTCAAAGACAGTAATGTGTTGTGGGAA
Organism: Pseudoliparis swirei; assembly: GCF_029220125.1. Classification (NCBI taxonomy): domain Eukaryota; kingdom Metazoa; phylum Chordata; class Actinopteri; order Perciformes; family Liparidae; genus Pseudoliparis; species Pseudoliparis swirei. Next base: position 8,460,723 of record NC_079391.1, read on the forward strand.
CATCTGATGCCGCATCTTAAAGACATAGCTGCAAGTTAAAGCGTGTATTTGTTCCACAAAAACTTTTAACAGACATATAGAAACATGATACAACTTGTGTTGAAATGAGCCATAATACAAAGGAAAAAATACAGTTTAGCCAATGATTTTGCTGATGTACATTTATCGTAGGACAGTCCTACAGAGTATATGAGGAGTGAGTAATGGGTCTCTTCTGTTTGGACAACCCAGTACAAATATTCTTAATTTTGTTCTGTTTGTCAGAGATTACTTGGCAAGACTCGCATTACATTAGAGGTCTCAGACGTTTCCTTTAGTAACGCCCTCAGTCCTTCCCATGCATTTTGAACTGGGAACTACCTGGTGCAAGTCTTTTACTGTTGGCCATTGAATAGTGTTTTGTACAATGACACCTTTGAGCACAACAGCCCCCTCACCTGGGACCATCTTTTCTTGTTCTTGATGAGAGTTTTGTCTTTTAGATGAATGTAAAGCATGTTGCCGTCTGGCAGAACAAACATCAGCCTGCCACCGTAGGGGGTCTCGAAGATTGACACATCATCTGGTTCTTTGTTGGTGAACACCCTGAATGAATGAACAGATAGAAGATTGGTTAGAAGGATGGATGGATGGCTGGATACATTTAAATACGGAGAGTAAATCGATGGATAATCTCACCGATAAACCTCGATGACGACGTGGATCAAGTCGGTAACGTAGCTGTTCACCAGCCTCTTCCCTGTAGCCTTTTCAGTCATGTAAGCGTCATCGACATAGACGTGACACTCAAAGTCAAAACAGTCCGTATGGTTCTCCTTTGGATCACCTCGGTAGCGGTCCAGTCTGAAACAACAACAACAACAACTGTGTCAATACTGCAAAAATACTATTTACTCTAGTACTCGTCTTTTGTACAAAATGTCCACGTGTGACATGAAATAAAAAGGAGACAACCATTTCAAATGCTAAACAGCACGCTTCTTTTTTTTTGAAGCCCTTGAATTTGTTGTTGTTGTACACAAATGAATTGGATAAATTTAATTCATAATTCATATTGAAAAGAGCAATGTTTGCAGTGACAGTGTCTCTAACCTGAACATGGAGGTGAGAATTTTAAGCATTTCATCATAGGTCTCATGCCACATGGTGGCACACAGGTAGATCACACAGTTCTGTATGTCTTCGTGGCTGTGATGGAGAGAAGAGGGGAGAAGGGAAGGGAGAGGTTTTCAACAGCAGCTTTAAAAAAATGTCATGTTGTGACCATGCATAATCTCTCAAAAGTCTAGGGAACAAGCTGCGTCTCTGAAGGTGTATGGGGACTGTTACAGACCACCCATAGTGGCGATGATTTAATTCAATAACTGTAATGTACAAATACAGAGATTTGTAATGCAACACATTTTTTTTCTTCCCATGTTTTGTATTCATTCTAAATCCTCGTCACAACCATGTCTGTGTGCATCATCACACAGATATCAGAATTGTCACAAGTATGCTTCAACAGCTAATCTCCTCATGCCGAAATATTTTGTATTCATTATGCCTTGCATCTGCACCTCCCACAGAGGGGATATCTCTGCGTCTACTGCATCTGGACATAATTAGCAATCTAAACTAATATGATTTTCCATTGACCTTCTTAAAATATGACCTCAATACAATCATCAGAGAAATTCTCTTTTCAGATCCATCTCACCTCTCTTGGTTTCGGGCTCGGGGAACCTTCATCTTGGTGTTGAGTAGCAGAGACAGGTCAATAAAAGCAGATTCGTAGAGTCGACGAACGAAGAGCTGGGAGGTTCTCTCTATGCGCTGGACCTAAGACATGAGAACCATCCAGGCATTTAGGCGTTTGTCTTTCTGCCTAATGTTAATACAAGAAGAGCATTGAGCCATGTGCTGTTGAGATTTAAAATGTAAATCTCCGATAGTAGAATTTAGTTTTCTATTACACGGATGCTTGAAACTAATTTGAACTACATTTACTGGTATCTAGCCAACGAGATAGTTTTGAGGTGCCCACATTTTGTGCTGCTAAAAAAAAAATGAAAATAGCAGTTCCAATGAAACATATTTTTATGGAGAGAGACATTGCTTTAAGCAACACAAAGGAAATTCTGATAGCTCTTTTCATAATTTTTGGTGAACTGAATCTTTAAGGAGCTTTTCGTTAATGAAGGGCGTGTGTGCGTGTGCATGTTTGTGCATGCCTGCACATGTGCAAGGTTTTAATGTCCTTATAAGTTTAACCATTAAAATGTCTCAGCACTGAAATGTCCGATGTGTCTGTGAGGGCTTGTTTATGTCTCTCAGTGAACAGGTGAGTCCTGGTCCCAGTGGAGGTCTCAAATTAATTTCTCAGACATGTCATTCTCAAGTGTGTGTGTGTGTGTGTGTGTGTATCCATACCTTGATCTTCCATACGTAGTAGGAACATGTGACGGCGCCTAACCACATACACACTCCCTCCAGTGCCAGCATTGAAAAAGGCCATTGCAGGTAATAGCTGTCAATCAAATAGTCCATAATCATTTTGGGGAAAATATACATATATTGAATGTGTGTATACATTCCTGTACATATGGTACTTTGCGTTATATGTATTTCCAGGACATTTTACTGGCATTAAGCACATTTATAAACCACAGAGGCTGCTTCTTTAAACCCGACACAAACACACAGACGTACCTGTTGAGTGAAGTGCGACAAATGCTCCTTGTGATTTCCAGTAAAACCACAGGGGTTGTGTTCTTACGGCTCAAGTAGACTAAACTTTCACAAAAATCTGAAATGGAAACGGAGCTTAATGTTTTGGGAAATTGGAAAAAAGTAAAACAATGTTTCTTTCTCTTATCACACAGAGCTTTCAGGGAAGTCTGCATTTTCCTTCCAAAGTATATCTGACTAATCTGTCAGATTTCTCACAATTCACCACATGACTAGGTAGGCATTTGTTTAACTTTTTGATGCACGACTAAAACAATGAAATTAAACTAACTTATATAAGCTCACCTGTGATGCTCCCGTGCTTTGCTTTATTCAAATCTTGTGCCTGGGTTAAGAAAAGTATGAGTCCCAGCAGGAGCACTGCAGGCCCTGTGCAACATAATGGCAGCGCGAAACTCATCCTGACTGCATGGATCTTACAGGCCACCACACCGAACCAGTGGCAGGCTGCTGAGCAGAAGGCCTGAGACAGGAGGCGAGGGGAATAGAAATTACTACCAGGGGCGCAACATAAAAAGGCTTCATTTAAGCCGGTTACTTTAGATTACATTTGTAAACTAGAACGGGCACTCGGTAGAGCGCATACCTTCGCATATCACAAGATTGGGCATTGAATTCTGAAAATGTTGCCAATTGGATAAAAATTGACCGCGTTATGGTAAAAAGAAGATTTTGACCTTTTTATGACCTTGACCTTGACCTTTGACCCGATCGATCCCAAAATCTAATCAAATGGTCCCCGGATAATAACCAATCATCCCACCAAATTTCATGCGATTCGGTTTAATACTTTTTGAGTTATGCGAGTAACACGCATACAAATAAATAAATACACGGCTATCATAACAATACCTTCCGCATTTTCAATGCGAAGGTAATGAGTGCCGTTAAGATCCTATTCTGATTTCTGATTTCTGATTGTTGGAATTACTAAGACTCAACGGGGGAGATGTTTGGTAGATCTTCAAAGTTGTAAACTCTTGGAACAGTTTAACTAATCTAAAGGATAGATATTATATCCGCTGGCCAGTAAGTCAGTAAAACAGTGTCAGGGATTTTTCACACTTTTATCCAACGTCGAAACTTCATACGCAATTTTGTCTGCCGCAGTGGTCTGTCGGCTTTGTATACATTTCTTCTTTCTCAAATCGTTCTTAATATTGGATGAGCTCAAACACTTTGTTTGTGCAAAACTTTCAGGAGATATATAACAAATTAATTTGACTATTTAGCAGCTAAAGACGAGCTGAAAAGATCTCAAGGGGAGCAAAGGAATAAACCCGCGGCCGTGTATACCCACCGCCCATCTTTTTGTGTGTTTGTTTTACTGTCTTTCTTCCACTTACCTGTAAGAAGAACAGCACCAGTCCTATTTGCAGTAATTCCCAGTCCTTATCCTGCAGGTTAAAGTCTGACCATTTGATGGTTTTCTGAATCAGCGCGTGGTAGAATAGGTATACTGCTCCTGCAACAGAATACACGGTGGCACTCGTGAAAACGAGAAAATCTAATAAAGCTAAAATATAAAAGGTACTGTGTTTATAGAATAACACATACAATATCCAAAGTATGTTTAATGTAGCCTGCATAAGTACAATAGAAAAAAGAGGTTAACTTTTTATAGGTTAACATGAAATGTAGTGATTTGAAATGGTGACAAACACAGTGATGTTCAAGTACATATATGAAGATTAGCTGATATAGAAAGGGATAGAAGTGTTTTGTTGAAAGGGATAGATTTGAAAAGCAGCATCGCGCTCCAAAATTGAAAACTAAAACTAAAGACTTCATCACAGCTGGAGAACTTTCTCTGCAACCCATCTGCATCTCAAACAGAAATGTGTTTGTTCTCCAGCGTGAATGTTGGTAATGAGATGGGCATACTCGGCAAAACACAGTGTTGTTGTTGTTATTCATAATACAATTCAAGAGCCTGTGCTATTTTGTCTGCATGTTTTTGTGTGTGTTGTTGGCTGTCGATGGCAGATAATTACCTATCACTATGATCCTCAGAATACTGCTGATGACAAACACAAAGTCCCTGAAACCTTCCAATTCTGACAGTTTTTCCTGCAGGGAGTAAGAAAGAGATGAGAAAAATCGCCCTGATCATGTCAAGTCAATAACACTTATTAGCAATCAACACTACAAATGGCCCAAAACAGTTCGACATCCAGAAGCTCTATCAGAACACATGGAATAATGCCTGCCACAACTAAGAAAATGATAAACTTGCAACAATTATAATAACATTTTATATTTAAGACTATGTGTTGGTGCACAGTACATTTTGCAGTGTTAAAATAACACTTAAAGAGTTAAATTTAACACTATTGCTGAGTGTACAGTATATGGTCCCAATCGGAATTTGAGTTGAAATAACTTGTGCCCAAGTGTTGACATTTTAGAGTTAAATTGACTCTAAAGAGAGTAAAAATGTAACACTACCTAACACTGTATTGTGTTAATCAAATTAAACACTACAGGGAAATAACTCTGGTGAGTGTCAATATAATTCTCATTAGTGTTGATAATTCAACTTTTCTGTGATAACAAATCAACTCCAATGGAGTTAAATTCCCATGGGGAATTAGCTCAAATCTAAATGTCAGTTTGCAGTGGGGTAAATGCAAGGGACACATTCCAGTTTGTTCGTAAATATATATTAAGACCGATAGAAACGCATTATAGAAAAACAATATACCTGCATGCGATTAGTAGCTTGCAGTGGATTCTCCCACCAGCAGAGGGAGACGAGGACTGAAGAGAAAATTCCAATTGCAATGTAGATGAAGCAGTCGGCGCTCTGCCGATCCACGTATGATGACACGCGGACGTAGTAGTCAATCCCCAGGAGGCAGTAACCTGTTAGTTAGTTAGTGACGTCATGAAGCTGTTAGTTTGTAGCTCACATGACAAAATCTACTCGGGGAGACAAAGGCATTATTACACTTTTTATGGTTATGTTGGGCAGTGGCAGCACGTGGTTAAGGGAAAGAAAAAGGGTTTGCATTTTAATGCGAACGCTTTGTATGCTCATCACCTACCCTGACCACCTCCCTGACATGTCCCTGACCACCTCCCTGACCACCTCCCTGACCACCTCCCTGACCACCTTAATAACCTACATGCAACTTTATATTTAAATGCTCAAATCAGAAGAGGCCAATGTTGTCGTGTCTGGATTAAATCCTACATAATTCATATGAGACGCTCATAACGATGGTGGCAGGTTTACTGAACCAGACATTTGATGGATGAACCCAACAATGGGCAAAAAGAAAAAGAGTTAATTTGCCGAATAATTAGAGACACGTCAGCTCAGTCCAACCCTTATGGACACACTATGATTGAAAACAAGCCGGAGAAACGGAGCAAAACAATCGGCATGACATCTATTATTGCACATGTTCCTCATACTCCTCTTTTTGCTTTACCCCCTTTCTAGTTCTAATGTAGCTGGAAAGACATGTCAGCTCGGTAAATAAACTAATTACCCCGCGTGACGGACAGATAGACGGACAGGGTTGCATCGAGGAAGTAAATATAAAGAGAGTTACCAGCAACTGTAAAAATGAGCGAGCAGATCGGGAACAGGATTTTCCACGTTTCTTTCTGTAGTTTGTATACTATCTGCAGAATGGCCGAAATAATACAGACTCCTCCGCTGATGAAGAGATTAGTCAACACATCAAACTGAGGCATCACAACGAGCACCAGGGTCGAAGTCCCAAGAGACACCAGACACTCAATGGCACACATCTGGAGAAGACACAAAAACACACATTATTATGTTTACATATTTAAAGTATTTTTAGGGGTGGAACATGTCAAATTTAGGCATTGCAAGATCTAGATTCCCGTTCATATTTTTTTTTAATAATCATGCTGCTGACTGGTTTAGCTTAACAATCAGGAAATCAAACTCTCTCTGTTACCTAGATGTACTGAATGAACTCCTCGTGGCAGTGAGGGACTTGTTGTTTCCAGTGTGCAGTAAGTTTTGAAAACCACACGAAGCGTCGATCTCAATTTGTTTGTGTTGTGAAACCTGACGATATGACCCAGTGGCACACTTTGGAAAAGATCCTCTAATTGCACACGCACTTTGTTGTGTTTAAGATTAAATTGGGTTTAATATTGGACCGCATGGACCCATTTTAACGTACTCCCTGAATTGTCTTCCTCGTGAAGATGAATAATCTCTAAAGCCGAGTACAGCCATTAATAATGAATGCAAAAAAACAAATTGCTGCGATATACTTGTAATATTGCTCAGTCTTCCTATGTAAACAAATATTTATGATGGACATTTTTTTCCACTATCTTATTCAGTTTAATTAAAATCAAAGCAGGACATGTAATAAAAGAATACGCTGGAGAAAGCCGTACAAAGCCCATGGTCTTCATGTTGGGATAGACAAAGCTCTTGAAGGCACATCTCCACAGTGACTTCAGGAACACCAGGACGTTGGGGAAGACCAGGCAGAACACCAACATCAGCATGTAGAACTGCTTTTCCTTTGGGCTTCGCAGGGAGGTAGGACAGGACATGGTGGACAACACCAAGAGAGAGCCCTGATGGAGCACAGATCAAGTGTGTTACAGAAGAGTTTGGACAGCATGCCAAAACTGCTGGAACCATTTGTTGTGTCGTATCAATTTACATTGATTTTTTTATTTAGAGAGGCCCTAAAACTACTTTTCCCTTTGTCACTGCCCTTTGTTTTGGTTGCAGTTACATTAAATTGCTTTGTGTAGCAGTACTTCCATACTGTAAATATAAAGAAGATAATAGTAACCTCTTCCTGATTACCTTCTGAGGACGCCACCACCTTGATTTATTGCCCTCATACCAAAAATCAAGTTCATCAATAATCAATTAGCTTTTTTATTCACTTTTTGCGGGGCAACCCTCATGAAAAGCTACACAAAAGTTGTTGGGAAATAACTTGATAACCATTCAGATATTCAAGATGCAAAATAAAGGAGAGTTGCGTCCGGAAAATAGAGACAGTGATGTATAGAGAATGCATCGTTTTACGACTGAGCCTATTCCTGTGATTTATCGTCACGACCGAGCAATAAAGACGAGGCCAAATGAGGAAGATGAGAAATTAAAAAAGGAATGGAGGCATAAGCTGACGGCCAGACAATGCAAACGCATACACATACTGCAGAGTTAAATATTGATAGAGAGCCAACGAAGATGACGCCGCAAAGAGGGAGACGAAGACTCAGAGAAACGCAGACAACCGAGTTCAGTACAGAAGGATTCTGTCGTGCTCCGTCGCATACAATACGATAGCAATGTTGTAAATGTTACTTTGTGGATAGTCGGGCAGAGGGGACACTGACGTCTTTGGAAACTCTTCATGTTTAAAATGTTTATGCCTGATTTAATATAACATCACAGATGCAGTTTATATCGATTTCCAACTTCATTCTATTTTCTAGTCACCAAAGGTGTGTGAAATATTTCCCATAACAACTCGAAGATGTAAGCGACAGGAAAGGCGACCGTTGAAGACGGGCATCGTTTAGATCAACAGCATATATTACAATTAAGTATTTTGTGCAACCTCAATAAATACCACATTTTTTATTTCAAACTAACGTCAACCTTTTGCATCCGCCGAAATATTAAAAAGAGAAAGTTGCAGATGGACATCAAAATGAAAATGGAATATTTAATTTGAAAGCCTTTTTTGCTTAGGCCAGAAAAGAAAAGACAGTAATTGAACCTAATAGTGAGAAGGCATTCATATCCATTTTTCAGAGTCTGCTTGCGGGAGAATACATCTTTTTAGACTTTTATCAGAGAAGATTGTAAAGATTTGTTAAGCTTGAGGCTTCACATTTAGTGCCAGGGACTCTATGGGGATGCTTCTTTCTCTGTGCCTCAACCCAAATGATGAAAAGAGGAATAACCTTCGACAGACGGACTGATGATCCTACCTTCGCAACAACGGCGCTGGTCAAGACGGCTAACCCAACGATAGCAGCCACCAGGTACTGGGCAAATTCGAAACATCTTCTCTTGGTTTCCTTCTCGGCTCCAATCGGGTTGAGCTGGAATGGATCCCACGTATCCCTGAGACACAAGAAAACACCAACATTGATTGACTTCAGCTCTAATCACGGCTGTCTTCTGAATTAAGGCCATCAATCCCAACGCGCATGACCAAGATCGTAAAACATCTGGAGAAACCATTGAACTATAAATTGTTGTTGGACTTTTAAACATGTTTTATTGACAAGATTTAATTAGTATTTATGAGAAACGAAAGTTTCCTGAATGCAAGAGGTCAGAATGTCGGTAACAAAGTAGTGATTGTAAAGGTGTGGCAATGAGGAAGGGTTTGGCATGTGGGCAAAGTCATTAACAAGGAAGATATAGAGACAAAATAAAGATGTTTATTATTGTATACAGGCACGTGCACAGACATTTTGGGGGGCAGGTGCTCAAACCCAAAAAAGGGCACCCATCGACAAAGTTATTTTTCTATTGATCACTGTAACTTGAAGTTAAGTAATTGGTTGCTCACAACAACTGAAACACATTGTGTTGTGAGAAGACATGAGAGCTCAACAAAATGAAATTCTCACAAGAACTCAAATAAATGCCCCGTCAGATATCGAAAATCATTTGAGGGGAATTGAGGACCGTGTTTACATGCATTCGAATAACTGGCTTAGTCGGACTGAAATCGAATTATCCGTTTCATGTAAACACCTTTGTTCGACGATGTGCGGTCCGACTACGATCCGATTAACACCCCTGGATAACTCGATCCGATCCGGTTGATAATTCGACTATCGCGGCATGTAACGGTGAATTGGATTAGGAACTGGACTTTGGGTCTTTGCGCATGCTTGAGATCCCGCCGCCCTCCTCCCCCCCTCCCTCCCATGTCGTGACCCGGAAGTCGAAAGAGACGATAATGTCACTATTAACATCATGCAAGAACAGTAGAGGGATGTAGCTTCGCCTTGCTCTCTGTTCGCCATCTTTCTCGAAATGTTGATGTTGTTGTTGTTGTTTGTTGTTGGTAGTGGTGAAGAGGTCAAGCGGAAATGGCTGTATCACCACGAGTTGTAATGAAAACAGCGCCACCTATCGTATCGGATATGACATGCTTTCGGCCAATGATTCGAATTACTCACTGCCATGTATATTGGGATAACAGCTGATCCCCCAAAAGATAGCATAGTCCGACTAAAGCAAGATTCGAATTATACCATCTTGTAAACACACTGATTGATGACAGAGCGTCATTTTTATTCTTAAATACTTTTTAATGAAGACAAAAAGTGTCTCCAGCAGAAGGGGCACTTTTCTCATCCAGGGCAAAAGGGCATGTGCTTGAGCACCACGAGGGCTCTATCTGTGGACGTGCCTGATTGTATGATTATGATAATTCATACAATTGTCTCACGCAACTCATGATCAGGGTTGTAAGCTTGTCACGTCTTCAGATAGATCTTCAACAGTTAACTTTGTCTAAATTACATCGGACATTTTCTCAGAGGGGTCAGAATCATTTGGTACAATCTGTTGTTCACATTTGAGTTTTATCCTTCTTTGTGTCATCCCTCACTGCTGCCTGATTAGCGTGTCAAGCACATCATATAATCCAGGTGTGGTTTGGCTTCCTTGAATTGATAACACTCTTTGCCATAGCAACTATCAAAAGTGCTTGAAAAGCTGTGCAGTATTTGTCCTCAGCCACGCTGGCAGAACGTGTAAACGAGATGAGGGTGACTCATTCTCTTCTTTAATGTGGTAGAGACATAAGTAGCCATTACAAGAATAGCCACGAATAGCTGTTGATTGTAGAAGAGTAAATATGCTTTTAAAAAAAAGAATTCGGAAGATTACAATTAAAGAGTTGTTCTAGTCGTTTTATTCTAGGTCGATACACATCTGAGAACATAGCATATTAGTTCAACAATATTTCAATTGTTAACCCTTTTATAATTCATCACAGTGGAATAACACTAAATGTAGTCATGTACAAGCATTCTCAGACTTGACACATAGTATTTGCTTTTTTAAAAGTTTGTTGTTGAAAATATGTAGGTTTTAATGAGTGGTTTTCCTATTCAACTTTATACTAGTCATGTGGAGGATAGCAGAATATAAATGAAGTATATATATATTTTAAATGAATACAATTCTAAACTCAGAAACAAGCCTGATTGTTTTGACCTCAGAGATGCCAACATGCAGAATGTGATTAAAACTGTGCTGCGTATTTAACGTTTTAAATGGAGCAGCACTCCCACTAACAGCAGTCGGTATCTGCAGGGATGATATCAGCCACGGCAATAAAGCGAAGCACAGCAGCGCACAGGGGAAATTAACTGTTTCCTCAAACTGTAATTTATACCGAATGGAAACCTGGTGATACAATACGTTATGATACATCAATGGGCATTGCAATTTAATGACGGTATTCATTACCAATATCTCGCTAACAATTAACCTGCTGACGATGATTAAGATGCCAATGGATTTTGATTGTGTGGCGACAGCGAGGACGTAGATTGGCTAACTAGTTCAAAGCTGAACACATGTCTCTCTAAATCAGACGGACTAAGACAGCCAATCACGGAACTTATTAACTTGATGACATGATAAACCTTTCTTCTGTAACTTTGTTGGTGAAATAATGAGGAAATAAACATTTTTGTTCTTTGACTTTTAGTAAGTTGTTGTGATTAAGCACACATTGAAGCTGGTAACCTTTTAAATTACGTTACATGTCATTTAGCAGATGATTTTATCCAAACAGATTTACAATAAGTGCATCAACCACGATGACAGGCACAGAACAACAAGAATCAAGAAAGGAACATTTATTTAAGAAAGCCAAACTACAAAATACCATAAGTAATACCATAAGTAATACCACGAGTAATACCATGAGTAATAACATGAGTAATGCCATGAGTAATACCATAAGTAATACCATATACCATGAGTAATACCATAAGTAATGCCATGAGTAATAACATGAGTAATACCATAAGTGATACCATGAGTAATAACATAAGTAATACCAGGAGTAATACCAGAAGTAATATCATGAGTAATACCATGAGTAATACCAAGACTAATACCATAAGTAATACCATAAGTGATACCATAAGTAATGCCATGAGTAATACCATAAGACATAAGTAATACCATGAGTAATAACATGAGTAATAACATGAGTAATACCATGAGTAATACCAAGACTAATACCATAAGTAATACCATAAGTGATACCATAAGTAATGCCATAAGTAATACCATAAGACATAAGTAGCACCATGAGTAATACCATGAGTAATACCATAAGACATAAGTAGCACCATGAGTAATAACATGAGTAATAACATGAGTAATAACATGAGTAATACCAAGACTAATACCATGAGTAATACCATAAGTGATACCATAAGTAATGCCATGAGTAATACCATAAGACATAAGTAATACCATGAGTAATAACATGAGTAATACCATAAGTAAGTGCTATTCAAGTGCCACTGAAGTGCTAATCTGTTTTTATTCAAGATATAGTCGGAAATGTGTTTTTAGTTTCCGGCGTTACGATGTGGAGACTTCCTGCTGTCGGAGTGGAGCTCGTTCCACCAATGAGGAGCCAGGACAGCAAACAGTCTGGATTTTGTCGAGTGAGTAGCTCGAAGCGACGGAGTCACAAGTCGATTGGCTGTTACCGCGCGTAGTGAGTAGTGGACAGACCAACGGCCATTTCTGACAACTAGGGATGCACCCTGAACAGATACTAGAGGCATCCGTGGCATTTGTATGTATTTGCGCAGTCACATTTCTAATATCATAGTTTTACTTGGATATTCAGACATTAAGTGAGTTCACAAAATGTTACGACAGGATATTGAATGTGATCCAATAACTAAAGCTTCAACAAATAATCGGTCGGTTGATCGGCAGTCGGTTTTCGCGTAGTACTCATGTTTACATTACTTTCTTCCTCATTCTGTGTGGGCATTTGTTTGCTACGGTACCACTTGGAGTATCGTCGGCACAGCACCAGAACATGTAGGCGAACAGATGTCCACACAGAACATACGACGGATGGAATTTACAATGCATTTCATTTATCTGACGCTTTTATCCAAAGAGACTTACAATCATGTTACATTCAAACACAGCTACAGGGAGCAATTCAGGCTTAAGTGTCTTGCTCAAGGACACATCGACTAGAGCGGGTATTGAACCACCAACCACCTTTTTGAAAGACGGACCTGCTAACCCCTGAGCCACAGTCGCACATCCTCCTGAATGCAGAAGCGGACATTTTGGTTTAACTACTTTCATTGTGGCGCAGGTTACTTCCAGTATTAATCAGAATGCGAGAAGGTATATAAATACGATTGTGGCCCCAGAGAAGAAGGTGGATTTGTGTCTGCAATGCCCAATTATACACATCTGATCAGACAGGATAATTCATATTAAACATTGGCAGCTGGGCTCAGTGGCCATGTGTGCTTAACTTAAATTCATGTTGCATATAATCCCCCGTCTCTGAGCTGTGACAATAGGCACCGCCGTTAATCGAACAGGAAGGAAACGTGACGACCTTCTAAAAGCAACGCACACGGTAGATTAGTTTTTACCTGTGTCTTCCTTCTCTTTTCTTTCCTCTGAATTTTATTTCCTCCATCTTGCGTGTCTACGCCACTCCTTGTGATGGACAATGGTGAGTCTGTTTCAAAGAGGAAACATATTTAAACAGGGAGTTTTATGTCCTATGTATTTTAAAGTGAAAACATTAACACGGAACATAACAGAAGGAATAGATTTGGGGACAAAGAGACAATTCCTTTAAGTCATGGTCAGCATTGGTCTTGTTAAATCATGTTTTAAATATAAGAAAAATGAGAAAATGTACCTTGATATGTTGAATTCTTCTCTTGATTAGACCTGTGTCCTCAGGTCTTCAGCAATCCACCTGTAGCAGCTTTTTTTCTCACACAATTTCACAAAAGCAAACTTTGAACCACAGGATAGAGGTATCCAAAGAACAATAAACATATGTGAAATCCCACATATGTGTTTTTAAATTACATTCTTTTCAAAAAGTTTCTAATTGTCAAGTGGACTGGAAACCAACTGTGTCAAAGTCCTGCATCTGTTTGCCACTAGCTCATGGAGGAGACACCCGTATAGACCGTCACGGCCTGCCCCCAGGTGTGTGTGTGTCAGATATTGAAAGGTAACTATGACAATAAGATACCGTAACCACCCAACATGTGTATGGTACGTGACTTGTGTGTGTGTGTGCGTGTGGTGTCACTGATCAGAGTTTATCACTGATTACAATTTCAAGTTATATATGCAGTTTTTACTAGTGTCAATAAAACGGTACAAGGGTCATTTATCCTGAAACACACAGACGTGGACGTCAGACTCCTCAACACTCATACTCGCTCTCTCTTTATCGCTCTCTCTCTTTTTCTCTCTCTTACACGTTAAATATATAATATATACACTATCGTTCAAAAGTTTGGGGTCACTTAGAAATGTCTTTATTTTTCAAAGAAAAGCACTGTTTTTTCAATAAAGATAACATTAATCAAAAATACACACTATACATTGTTAATGTGGTAAATGACTATTCTAGGTGGAAACGTCTGGTTTCTAATGAAATATCTCCATAGGTGTATAGAGGCCCATTTCCATCAACTATCACTCCAGTGTTCTAATGGTACATTGTGTTTGCTAATCGCCTTAGAAGACTAATATCTGATTAGAAAACCCTTGTGCAATTATGTTAGCACAGCTGAAAACAGTTATGCTGGTGATATAAGCTATACAACTGGCCTTCCTTTGAGCTTGAAGTTTGAAGAACAAAATTAATACTTCAAATATTAATCATTATTTCTAACCTTGTCAATGTCTTGACTATATTTTCTATTCAATTTTCAATTCATTTGATAAATAAAAGTGAGTTTTCATGGAAGACACAAAATTGTCTGGATGACCCCAAACTTTTGAACGGTAGTGTAAGTATTCATACTATACACAAAAACAGTAATATTGTAATATTAGCAGTAACAACATGTGTTAATCACATGTAATGAATTGTATGTGTTCCTCGGTTTGTGACGTGCAGTCACATGTGGTGCAACCTTCCTCCGGGGGCCAGGTGTGTTTTTGGTGTCCCGTTGTCGCCGGCGGAAATTCAGGAAAAGTACTTTCTTTGCTGCTCCTTCTTGCGGTCCGATTGACAACGTGATCTCCACGCCTGGAGTTGAGAGATGGCGTGTGCAATGGGGTTGTGTTCACTAGTGGGAGTTTAAAAGCTTTTTTTTTTTAACCATTAAACAGTTCAGTCTTTTTTAGACAATAACTGGTAGGGTCCCCACTTTTTTTTGGGCCACTGCATTTGACCTGTTTCCCTGCATTCACCCAAACATACGGATTGGTCAATATTACTAAGACTAAAAGAAAAATGAATCTGTTTATAGATATATCATATTGTGCAGATAAGTAACCTACATGTTCTTCTTCTAATAATATATATTGTTGTTCAATGTCATACATCTTTGTGAAGTTTGGGATAAACAAATGAAATAGTTTAAAGTAGTCCACTCTTATTATATTTGAAACATTTTAAGAGGAAGTGCATCTCTTTCTCTACCTCACTCGTCGTGCAGGAACACACACTCTCTGCTTTAATGGAAGCAGGACTTCTTGTGTCTTCTTTTCTCTTTGGCTTAACGGTGGTCACTGAGCCTGTATTAGGTTAGCACTCATCTCCACATTGTATCTCTGACAATAAAGAGATAATCTGCTATCTGGACCTGAACCATGAAAATACATTTGCAATTGAGTCTATTTTGTACAAAATAGGCTTCTTTTGAAAATTAAATAATTTGTTCTACTCTGATTAGTGGTTGGAAAGCAGTGCTGTTGAACGGTATTGAGTGGTTAGCGACTCTCTCTTTAGGCCGACCTTTATCATGTTGTATTAAAGATAAGTTGTGCTATGACATTGTTGTGTTTAGGGTGTAATGGGGTTGTTTTTGGAGAGTCTAACATACACAGTCTACCTTGAAATGAGCAAGTACTGTGGTTGTTATATACGAAAGAAGATTTGTAATACATTACATTGTATAACTGTAAGATTACCAACATGGTGTTTTGGATTGAGCTTTGTATACTGGTATGACATATTTCAGGGTTGACGAGCAATGACCCAATAGACCCACGAGGTAACCAGGTTCATCTGGTCTTTATCTCACTTCGGTTGTAAAGTTCATGACTCATGGGAACCGACTTGGGTGTTGTTGTTTTTGACCTAACTTCAACCCAGTGCGACATTGATATCAACTTTCTGTAAAAAAGTCAGGTTGGCTGGGGCTGAATGATTTTGAAAATATAAAAGATTATGGAGTTTGCCCATTATGTACCACGGCTGAGTATTTACTGCAACGGCACAGGTTTGATACCGCCCTGTGGTCTTTGCGCCTTCTCTTTCCTCACTTCCCAAAAAAGGCAAAAAAGTAATCTTAACAAAATAAGATACCTGATAGTTCTATTGCAATTTTGATCAAATGTATTAATTGCGCAGCACTAATTTGAGACGTTTGTCAAATGCATTAGTAATTGCTCCGGCACAAAAACAAGATGACTTTGTGTCAAGTACTTTCAGTGAGTGAAGCGTTTGGTTCACTGTTACCACTGGGTGTCAGTACAGGGCTTTAATCTTAGCCGATGCGTGAATGATTTTTCACAGTTTTCTGGTGTGTGTGTATGTGTGTGTATGTGTGTGTGTGTGTGTGTGTGTAACGACACAGGCTATGCACAAGATTGTCTGTTTGTCTAGAAGTAGTAGTAGTGTAGAAGTAGTGTGTGTACACAGTCAGTGTGTGCATGTGCGTTTGCGTCTAAGAAGCCATGTGTTTGCATCTTAATGTAACAGTGTGTGTGATCATCTATGTTGGTGTGTGTGTGTGTGTGTGTGTGTGTGTGTGTGTGTGTGGCGTGGGCTCAAAAGAATGTAACTGTCAGGATGTGAACTCATTAAGATTCTCTGCTGGTGCATACACAATAAACTGACCATATGGTCAACATTGCGGTGGTGTATCCCCCCCACCTTCAGGTAGTTGGGTTTAAGAATAGTAACACAATAATAACAAACAGCAACCAAAGAGCAATGCAGGGGAGATCAGAATGTATGGGTTTCATTTTGAGAAGCAAGATAATTAACCAGGAAAAACTTTCCAAAAAAAGAGCTCTTACATTATTGCTTATAACAAGACGTGGGCTAACAGACCGCACAAACGGATATCAAACAAGAGCTCAACAGTACTGTTCCATGATCTGTGACATGTTGTTCACATCACAATGTAATGTCACTGAAGGTATTGTTACTGCTATTCACAGCTGATGCCTTTCAGATCTATAGAAAGGTCAGTGGCGAGGTACCCGTCTCTAGCTCTGATTTAGATGCACTGAAATGTTCCATGTCAAACTATAATGAGGAGCCATATGGACTCTGTGTTGAGAAGAAAACCTTCTGTACACATTGGAAAAGGCTCGTCGTGTATGTCATCTCATTATTTATCGGCTGCTCAGAGCCTGTAACATGGCAAGAGAAGAGTGGAATCACAAATTAAATGAGCTCAACTAAACTCCATAGATTGACTGGGAATATCTGGTGGGAACCCCGATCATCTTTTATTACAGATATAATAGTTTTGTGAATGTATCATTTTAATTGTGAATCAATTGACGCACTGTACTGTGAAAGGGTTTCTGGTTCTGCCGATGTCAGCCCATGCTGCAGCTCTACCACCTTCAACTAATTGTTTCTGGTGTGAGTTTGAGTCCCCCGACATGAGGACGGCTCACAAGCTCACGCGAGCCGATTGTGAACTACCTGTCCACAGTAAAATGCCGTCGAGCTGCAGTGAATGAAGGGCTGGGGAAAACAGTTGCACGTCCAACGAGCCTCGGGGACTTACTGGTAGAAATTATTCTCGGCAGTCAGCCAGACAAAGGACCGCAGTGGGATGTCTGTGTTGCTCTGTTTCTGTTTGATGTGTAAATAATAACAGGCAATACTTTGGTACATTATCCATAATAACTTGATAAATAGACACACTGATGTAAGTTTGTTTTAAGCTTTACTTTCTTCCCTCTGGCAGTCAAATGTATAGCTTTGAAACTACCACTGCTGCGTAGTGGATGAAAAACATGAAGCTTTCAAATGTACAGCGGAAAGATTGTAGCGCTTAGTGGCGGCTTGTCAATACAGGCGCTAAGGCACATCTCCACTGACCTAAACACCTGAAGAATAACCTCTAAATGTTTTAGTCTGTAATAAAATGTGTATTATACAATGTTCCATTGTCTAAAGGCAGACGATAAGTGACGGTCGAGTCTGAAATATTTGACTCCACCACTGCACATATGGTATTTATTGCACCTGCGTGCCAACAGCATTATCACGGGAGTATTAGGGTGGACCCAAATGCACGACTCAGGAGACAGAACTGGAAAATAATTAACTTTACTCCAAGTACCGGCAGGAACAAAACAGACGGGAACAGATAAATACACTTTGTAACACTGGAGGGCTTGGTCAAGAAGAACACAAAACAATCTGGCAGAGGACAGGTGCAAGTGAGGGAACTTAAGTAGACGGGGACTAATGAGGGAATGGGCAACAGGTGAGATGGGCATGAAGACCAGGTGAAGGTAATGAGGGACTAACGAGGGAGTGATCAGAGGCAGGTGAAGGGAGTTGGATTGACGAGATGGGAAGCAGGATCTGGAATGACATGATAGTTAGTGAGACAGGATGAAAACAACGAATAAAAAAGGAAGGTATGGAGCTAAACTGTTACAAGCATTTATCTTGATGTAAATCAACAGCATCAACCACTGGGTTGTAGCAGATGCCGAGTGGCTCAAAGTACATCTGATAAACAATGCACCATATTGAGTTGAGTTGAAAGGATTTGCAACAGACAGTGTGATTCAGCTGTCAAGAAAAGGAAAGAGAGTTCAGTTTAATCAATACAAGCGCCTATAACTATTCAACATCAGTCCAAAGACAGAGGAAGATGATATACCTGATCGTTTTCAATCAGTTTGTTCAGTAAGAAGGCACTTTTATAATTTATTAATCTTCTATTTTTTGTTGCTTATCACTTTGAATGGCTTGATTTTATGTTCTCTTTTGGCACCACTGTTTTATAAAATGTTTTCTTCATATTACAATCATATATCATTTTGCAGTCTTAGCAATTCCTGTGATTCAGATAATATTGCTGGTACTCGTAATAAAGTGAATACAACATCAGCAAATGTGGAAAAACATCCTACGTAAAGCAAAGTCACATAAAAATATTGAAAATGCCTTGATGTTTTACTTTGTTCATACTTTTCTGTACGTTTATATAGGCACTTTTCAATTAAATTCAGTTTATTTGACATAGCCCAATATCACAAATTACGGATTTGTGGGCTTTACAATCTGTACACATACAACATCCCTGACTTTTGACCTCACATCGGATCATGGAAAACTCTCAAGAAATATTTTTAAAAAAAACTTTCACGGGGAAAAAAGGGAAGAAACTAACTTAGGTTTCATTATAACAAATGTTTATTCAGCTCAGCAACTGCAAATAAGGGCCATTTTATTCATTTAAATACACATTGTAAGGTCAAATTGAATGTCGCTGTCCATCTGGTGAGAATACATTTCAGTTGATGTACATAGGTGTCCAATTTTACTACCAGCAATGGAAAAGTTTTATATCTACGTTCTGCCAAAACAAATCGCATACGTATATATATTCCATTCCATTCCATTATCCATACCGCTTATCCTCATTAGGGTCGCGGGGCGCTGGAGCCGATCCCAGCTGACATGGCGAAGGCAGGGGACACCCTGGACAGGCCGCCAGTCCATCCAGGTATATATATATATATATATATATATATATATATATATATATATATATATATATATTGCTGACATTCTCAGCTGAAACTGAAAGGAGGAACAGTGCTAATAGGTTACTTTTAGAGAAACATCAATTTCATCATTGTTTTAGATTTGCCAAAAACAAAATGAGGATCAGGACAGTCTGCTTTTGAAAAAGAGAGGCCTTTGATCGGGCATGGTTTTACTGGACTTGAAAGGGCCCTTGTTTGACTTCCAGATCCCAAATACAGGAGAGAAATTGACAGAATAAAAATTGACCCAATCATAATAATAGAATGGTAGTGAAAAGATTGGGTGGAATCTTCAACACTGAATTGTATTTGATGTACAATTTTAAGGTTGTGGGATGGGGAGTAGAATTAGATGAATTATTTTTATATGAGGATCAGCACCACACTTATCTACCAGGTCCACAAGGTGAGTCTGGGTGGAGAAGTTTCTGTTATGCACATGAATTCTGCTGAACATGCCATTTCATCACAACATATTTCCGATTACATAATACAATAAAGAGAAAGAAGCAAGACCAGTCATCGTTGGCCAACTATTGAACGCAGAGCTCTACAATAAAACTCAGTTACTTATGGTGCTTATTAAACTCTGTATATTTTTTAGGCTGTAGTATTTTGATAGTTTTATATAGAACTGATTTGTTTGGAAAACATTTGGTGTGTCCATTTCTGTAACATGTTGGATAACTTATAAGATACAGTCGTGAAACAATTAAACACCAATACTAATTTCACCCTAAAAAATGATCGAAGCAACCCGGCAACACTTTTCTGGTTCATGTTTTAAATGTTTCATCTGCTGTCTACAACTGCAAATAGCTCTTTGTGTTCGGTCTCAAAAAGGTCACTGCTGTGACTCCATCATTCACCTTGACCAACGCCCAGACACATGATTGAATTTCTCCCCTCAATGGCACACTAGACAGGGTTTCGATGATATGATTTCAAAGTGAAGAAAGAAGAAAAAGGAGTCCTTAATTCTTTGAGGAACCATAAAGCAGGAAATGTAGCCTTTTATTCTCCAGTCACAGCGGCTGATCCCTCACGAATACAAGACACTGTCAGTCTGACTGAATTTCAGAAAAGATTAGCATCCGACTGTCTAGTAGAGCTAACGAGAGTTTTCTCTCTCTGGTTTCTGAATGTCTTAAATTGCTTTTGTACATTAATTTGAAGAGTTCCACAATGATTCATCCATCTGTATCTTGTAATACAGAGAAACATCGGTTGACAATACCGTGCTATTAAGACACGTTAATGGGATTTATGAGATTGTTCCCATCTTCCCTGAAATTGCCAATGTGATCCCACTTTTCTTGCGTCACACTCAATGATACGGGCGACAAGGTCGGGTGAGACAGTGGGTGTAATTTATTAATTGCAGGTTTGTTGGTTTAATCTCCAGCTCCTGAGTACACGTCAGAGTCCTGAGCGAGAAAGTGTACCCCGATCTGCTCAGAAGGAGGAGGTCAGTGGTATGACCATATTTGTGAAGGAGAACTGCACTCTACACAGGCTTTCTATTTAACGTGCAACTCATTATTAATAACGTCAGACTCGCCTCAGACATTACTCAGACGAGAGAGTAAATTATCATTAAGTCCAAAGATTTCAAAGCCATTTTCAGCAACACTGGGGAAAAGTTGTTTTCATTTTTCTGCACAGTCCACACAGCAATTTTACAGAGCATAACATTCAAATATATTGTGTAAAAGACATTATAAAACCTGTTTAAAGGTACCCATTACATTACATTTCATTTAGCTGACACTTTTATCCAAAGTGACTTACAATCATACACCGTTGATAGGTTTTTTCCTCTCTATCACGGTCAAGGAGGCGAGAAATGAATCACAGACAACGTAGTATCTTTGGCCAAAGGGGAAGCTCAGTCGCCTATGCTCTGAACACGACGACCTCCAAGACATTCCGCCGAGCACCCCTTTGGTCCAGCCTTTTATTGAAAGCTTAATCACACACACACACAACAACAAAGGAGAAGTGGAACTGAGGACAAGTTGACATATTCCTTCCGTCTGGTATCAGACTCCCCGAACACATAACACAACCTTCGGGTGGGAACGCGGAGTTCGGGAAGCTCCTCTGATTGTTGAGTTTAAGATACGGTAAGCAATAACATAACATACATTTATATCTCTGTCAGTTCCCTCCTGTTTATGCTATTGCTTATTATTTAAACATGGTCAATAAGGGCACTCATTTTATTTGTCTAATTTCTAAGCAGCATGTGATTTACGTATTTGGGTTAAGCAGTCCAAGCAGAATCATGATTATTCTCTTTTTTTCTTACACATAATTTGTTAGTAATACCACACCAATCTCTTTGGGAATTAAACTTTTTAGTCAGCAGCTTCACATCAATAATTGTCCGTTCCTTGTGAGGAGTTTTACACAATTATGTCATACAAGCTTAAACCAAAAGTTTACGTTATATTTTCTTAAACGGGAGCATTGACAGGTCTTCCCATGTCATGGACTGTGTTGCATGTGTGTCCATTCTTTCTCTTGTGACAGCAGCGGGTTGGTACCAGCTATGTCCCTTCTTCCTCGGGACCTCTGGGAACCTTTTTTTGCTGCGTCCTGTAACAGAAAACACAACCAGAACGCGCCTATCGCCATGGCCATGGCTGCCACGACTCCGATTGTGCAGGGTCCACATATTTCTCTGCACTTAACTCTGAGTCTGGATGGTCTTCTTTCCGCTCCTTCTCCCTTGCTCCTCTCGTTTGAGTTCCTCGGGACCTCTCGCTCCATCACCCGAGCCGACACCTAAGAGCAGGGATCGTTGGTTTCTTCACTGACGTTGAGATGGCTGTCTTTTACGCGGACAGCCCCCTTTGAAGTCAGTCTTCCCCTCTGCTCGTGGTCGTCTCGGGATCAGGGCACTGGTCCGGGATTTCTGTAGGGAACAGTTTGCAATGGGAAAGATGTATCCAGGTGGTCCTCTCGGCTATCTTTACAGCGGTTGCAGTCGTCAGAAGGACTTGGAATGGTCCCTCCCAGCGAGCGTCGCTCCACGTCTTTTTCTTGATTACGTGGATGAAGACCCAGTCGCTGACCTGTACAGACATAATGGGGGAGACAGGTGAATCTGGCAAGACATTTGCTTCCCTGACTCCTCTCCCCATCATGGTCTTCTTCATGTACTCCACTATTGTTTCTTTCTCCCCCACCCGCTCTAAATCTGGGTGAGTTAGTGGTAGGCGGTAGGGGCGTCCATGAATGATTAGGTTTCCTTGAGGGTTGTGCTTGATGCATGGCACACATGCTTTACAAAAAATTTTTAAGTAGTTTTGTTCTATCATAGATACCATCCCTCCTGTTGAGACATGGCATTGCCCATGACTCAAAATAGCAACGGCCTTGAATAGACTTCTCAATGTCTATTGGACTTGACGGTGTTGTTCGTACTGCGTGTACCTGTGGTGTTTTAGCCGCGCGTTTTGCTTCTTCATCAGCGTTAGCATTGCCTTTTGTTATTTCATCTTTCTGTTTGTTAGTCTCCTCGTAGTCAGTCTCGTCCTCTACGAGGGTGCTGGGGCTGCTCTGTGGCTGTCATTGGGGACGTTTCCGCCCCCACTTAGGGTGGGGGCAGTCACGTGACCAATGTCCAACCCCTCCGCAGGCCCAACATTCTTCCTCATTTCGCCCTCTACCCCTCCCTCGAGTCTGTCCACGGCCTCTTCCTCGGCCTCCCCGGTACCCTCCCCTTGTGGTTTCCCTCCCCTGGTATGCAGTCAGTCCAAAATCCCCCCCCTCTCGAACGTAGACCTCTGGTCCTTTGTTCATTTTCAGTTTAATGAGGTTTTCTGCGTGACGTGCATTTGACATAATTGTGTCCATGTTAGCTGTTTCCCAAGTGACGCAGTGTTTTCTAATCCAGTCCTCTATAGGTTTCTGGATACCACGGAGGATGCCGTGTTTCAATGATTGTTGGTAGGGTGTTCCTCCCCCATCCTCGTAGGGGATCCCACTGCTTGCCCTGTGTTCCTCTTCGTAACGGAATTGGAACTCGAGACTGACTCTCCGGTCCCTGTTTACATGCAGCTAATCTGCTGTGGGATGCTGATTGTTGGAACAGTGGGCGAGCTCTTGTCATAACGGCCTCTACCTGGTCTCTGTAACGCCCGCCCATTGGACCGTTCAATGGGTGGACAAAGGATGCTCCTTCGTCCGCTATTCCTGTATAATCCCCCCTGCATTTCACCCATCGTAGCACGAACATTTTCTGCATAACTTTCTCCATCTCCTTGCCGTTCAATTTGTAGGATTCGCCAGCATGAACAAATCTAATACGAACTGATCAAAGTTTTTCTGTGGTGGAGTAACTCCTTCACATGCATTGGTACATTCGGCCTCCATCCATGGCCGGAACACATACGCGGGTGTGTCCGCATCATGTGGATTAGAGACTTGTAACATTGGAAATGCGTTTGCGTTCTTCGTTATGTCGGTGGGACGGTTACGTAGGCGTGTGGCAATCGGTGGGGGTTTTGTGTCCTGGAGCTCTGTTAATTTTGGATATAACGGTGTGGTGACGCGGTCGTATGCTGGAGGTGATACGTCCTCCTCGTCATCCGGCTCGCTCTGTGGCTCCTCGCCGGAGCTGGACGCTTGTGCTACGGGGTGCTGGTGAACTGCTTTTACGTTGGTCTCGTCCAACTCGGTTTTTGTGTACAGGGCTTGTGAACTATTTTTCCCTCGCGTGATTTCTACGGGCCTTAATTTTTCTTTTACTTGGGCTTGTGCCCTCTCTTTTGCTGCTCGGAACCACTGTTCTGCTTGTTTTAGTTCGTGATGTTTTGATTCGCTGAGTCTGGGTTCTTTGTTTTCTATGGCGATGGTTTTTAGATTCTTACAGATTGTTTCTATCTCAAAAACATTTAGTTCGCCGGAAAAGCCGTATTTTGTTTTCCATTTTCTCAGATACACATACAACGACCACAGATACACATACAACGACCACACTGACATTGGGGAGTACACAGACACTGTTACTTCTTACATTAGCAAGTGCATTGATGATGTGACCCATGTAAAGACCATCACCACTCGGGCTAACCAGAAGCCGTGGCTAACAGGGGAAGTCCATCGGCTGCTGAGGACTAGAAATAGGGTCTTCAGAGCTGGGGACGAAACGGACCTGAAAACAGCGAGAGCCAACCTGTCCCACGGCATCAGGAAAGCAAAACAATTCTACACAAAAAAGATAACCCGGCACTTTAAAGACAGCAGAGACACACGCAGCCTGTGGCGGGGCATTCAGACCATCACAGACTATAAACCCACGCCACAGAACTGCGACAGCAACATCTCTCTGCTAAACAACCTCAACAGCTTCTTTGCCCGGTTTGAAGCACAGAACAGCACTCGTCCACACAAGACTCCGCCCCCTCCCCATGATCAGGTTCTGTGCCTGTCTGCTGCCAGCGTGAAGAGGACTCTCTCGTCCATCAACACCCACAAGGCAACAGGTCCAGACAACATCCCTGGTCGTGTGCTGAAGGACTGCGCAGAGGAGCTTAAGGACGTCTTCACGGATGTCTTTAATACTTCTCTGAGACAAGCTGTTGTTCCATCATGCTTCAAGGTAACCACCATCATACCTGTGCCAAAGAAATCCACTCCGTCCTGCTTCAACGACTATCGTCCAGTGGCACTGACCCCCATAATCATGAAGTGCTTTGAACGACTAGTCATGTCGCATATCAAATCCATTCTCCCCCCCACTCTGGACCCTTTCCAGTTTGCATACCGGGCCAAACGGTCCACGGAGGATGCAATCTGCTCTGCTCTCCACCCTGCCCTCACCCACCTGGACAAATAAGACTCCTATGTAAGAATGCTGTTCATAGACTTTAGCTCAGCATTCAACACAATCATCCCACAACAACTAATCTGCAAACTTGACCAGCTGGGGCTCAACACCTCGCTGTGTAACTGGCTGCTGGACTTCCTGAGTGAGAGGCCACAAGCAGTACGTGTTGGCAACAACACCTCGAGCAGCATCACACTCAGCACAGGGGCCCCTCAGGGCTGTGTGCTCAGTCCCCTGCTCTTCACCTTGCTGACTCACGACTGCAAAACCAGCTACAGCACCAATCACATGGTCAAGTTTGCAGACGACACAACATTGATAGGTCTCATCACCAAGGATGACGAGACCCTCTACAGGATGATGGTCAACCTTCTGACCACGTGGTGCAGAGCCAACAACCTCCTGCTCAACAACAGCAAGACCAAAGAGATCGTTGTTGACTTCCGGAAAGGCCACACCCATCACCCACCACTGACCATCAACGGTGCGGACATTGAGCAGGTCAGCAGCACCAAATTCCTGGGGTGGAAATCAGTGAGGACCTCTCGTGGACAGCCAACACTACATCGCTGGCAAAGAAAGCACAGAGGCGCCTCTACTTCCTCCGGAAACTGAGGAAAGCAGGGAGCCCCCCATCCATCATGTGCACCTTCTACCGCGGCACCATCGAGAGCATCCTGACCAACTGCATCACTGTGTGGGGCGGAAGCTGCACAGACCACAGCAGGAAAGCCCTGCAGCGCATAGTGAAGGCAGCTGGAAGGATCATGGGTGCCTCACTCCCCCCCCTCCCATCCCTGCAGGACATATACAACACCCGCCTCACCCAAAGCGACCTCGATTGTGAGTGACCCTGCCACCCCTCACACGGTCTCTTCAGCCTCCTGCCCTCTGGGAGGAGATACCGAGCCTCCGGGCTCACACCACCAGGCTGTCCAACAGCTTCATCCACCAGGCTGTCAGGAAGCTGAACTCTCTCCCCATCCTCCCACTCCGTCCTCTTTCAGACTCACATGTCTGAATGCTGCTAGCACAATTTATGTTGTCTATATGTTTACATGTTTCTTACTATTTTTGCACTTTATGTTGTCTATGCACTTTATGTTGTCTATATGTTCACAAGTTTTTTACTATTTTTGCACTCTATGTTGTCTATATGTTGCACAATTCACTTTATGTTGGACAGAAGAGAAACGCAATTTCGATCTTCTGTATGTTTGCACATATGGAAAATTGACAAATAAAAAATAAAACTGACTTTGATATTTTACACTATCTGAGTCCTGTTTGAACATAAACAATGCGTCGCCTGAAAATTCGCCTTCAGGCTTTTCGTGAGAATTACCCATTGTTTATGGTGTGATCGTATAGTATTAGTACATTTCCTCGTTTCTTTACCCAAACTTGCCAATCTGTGGTTGTCTAATTGAACAGGTCGGGCGACGCTGATTCAAATAGAGTCACAGCATTCATTCACAAACAAATATAAACAAACAACGCTAAACAAACACATAGTTCTCCCACAAATATGTATTAGTTCACAACACTTATTTTTACGACGCGTAGTCAACCTTTATTTCTCGCAAAAAGGGCAAAACCTTATTTTTTCCGACGCGTAGTCAACCTTTATTTCTTGCAAAAGGGCAAAACCTTATTTTTACGGCTTAATCAACCTTTATTTTTCGCAAAAAGGGCAAAACCATACGTACTTTGTCTGGGTCAGTCTCCCTCGGTCTTCCGATCCGCCGGATCCCGTCAATCCACGACTGGATCTCCTCTCTGCAGAAATTATTATCCACTGCTGAGCGGTCTCTTAATCCGATGATCAGTCGGGGCCTTGCACAGGTGTCAGTGGCTCCGCAGGAAAAAGAAAAATCCAGCCGATGGGTATGTTGGGATCCGGGTCACGGCACCAAGTTATGATAGGTTTTTTCCTCTCTATCACGGTCAAGGAGGCGAGAAATGAATCACAGACAACGTAGTATCTTTGACCAAAGCTTTGGCCAAAGGGGAAGCTCAGTCGCCTATGCTCTGAACACGACGACCTCCAAGACATTCCATCGAGCACCCCTTTGGTCCAGCCTTTTATTGAAAGCTTAATCACACACACACACAACAACAAAGGAGAAGTGGAACTGAGGACAAGTTGACATATTCCTTCCGTCTGGTATCAGACTCCCCGAACACATAACACAACCTTCGGGTGGGAACGCGGAGTTCGGGAAGCTCCTCTGATTGTTGAGTTTAAGATACGGTAAGCAATAACATAACATACATTTATATCTCTGTCAACCGTAGACACAGCTACAGGGAGACATTCAGGATTGAGTTTCACACATCAACGAGGGCGGGGATTGAACCACCAATCTCCTGATTGAAAGACAGTTGATTTAATGAAAACTGTACTATTTCTTAAACCTTTTCTAAAAAGTTTACTGTCCGTGTGTTCGCTAGGCCTATCTTAATTCAAGCTGCGCCTCAGTGCATGTAAATGTATGGACACATGAACACGTTTTTCTTCTTTAACAGTTTGAAGCTGTGTCTCAGGTCATAAGACAGCATAGCTTTGCACCTGTACGCATGTACTGTTTCTATAACGCGCTGAGATTTAACGACTATTTTATCGTGCATTAAACCGTGAGTTAAAAAAAGTACTTTCTACTTCTGGTTGTTCAACAATGTAGAACATCTGCTCTGTCCACAGTCTCTCATCCACTGTTTGACACAAGCAGAGGACTTTAGGTCAGCTAACTACAAGTTGTTAGAAACAATCGAAAGCCTGTCTTCTCACTGCCGGCAGTAATCAGGGATTCACATGAGCGGAGGGAGGGGGGGGGGGGGGGGGACTCCGACTTGAAGGGACTTCGCTCTTTTAAACTTTTTCTGTTCTCGCTTTTTTAATTATGACTTGAATTGATTATTTAGTAATAAAGAACTGAGAAGAGCATGGCAAAAAACAATCAATATCGATTATTGATTCGAGAAGCAGTATTGATACAATTAGAACTAACCCCATTCCTCATTCTAGCAAGACAAATTGAAAGAAGTTTAAAGTATAAAAGATCTGTTTAGTTTTCTCTGACTTTGACTAAAAGCGTAATATTAAAATGAATAGCATAGATTGAGTACAAACTTTTTCCAGGTTATTGCGGCATTTCTTGATATAAAACATGTTTGACAGGGATTTTAATTGCACTGAAGCTTTATTTAAGGGAGCAGAATGACTGGACATTTAATTTCAGAGGGACATATAAAACAAATACTTCATAATAAATGAAAGCCCTTTTCAGGATAAAATTCAGACAGCAGAATTTGAAATAAGGGAACATTGATTGAAAGAAATAGATGAAAACTGTGTGTCCTTTCTGAAAGGACTGTTGGCATAAGGTACGCTTAAAAAATGATGCTCCTCATACTTATAGTGTGTGTGTGTGTGTGTGTGTGTTAGTGTATATCAATTATGTCAGCACCCATTACAGTGATTGAGCTCCTGGTGAAAATACTGAAATTAAAAAAGCTCACGGAGAGCAACATCTTCTCCGCTCTCGTCTTCTCTCTCAGCATGAAGCAAGGCTTCACTTAATTCACTGCAAAGCGGCTTGTTGCTATACCACACCTTTTGAAACAATGAACGTGCTAAATTACCATCTTAGTCATTTTAGTTACCCATGCACCACTGCACAACTGCTCCATCTAAGTCATTTTTGTTACACATGCCAACTAAAGGAAGGAGGAGCTGTGAAGTGACACAAATGGTAGGATACCACTCTTGTTAATGTCACAGGTGTGTTTTTCTCGGATATCTTACAACGGATTAAGTGTGTAAACTCGGCCACTGAGAGCAGAGGACATGAACTATGCTTTTTTCTAACAAAAGGCCCCTCAAATGTCATATGGCGCTGTGTGTTTAGTCAATACCTCTACTGATCAAGTCGTGAACGAGCTCCGAGCGCGGCCCCCGTCGTACTGTTTCTACTATCATTTGCAATTCTATCAAATCCCAAAGAGACGTATTCCACTTTCTGTTCCTCTCAGGACGGAATCACATTAAAATATTGGCGTCCTGCAGAGAGAGATGCTGGAGGTGTGTGTGCGTGTGTTAGATACAGCTGTAATAAAAAACAACAAGCCAGATGGCATCTGTGGTAGTTTATTTTGTTGAACAAACTGGTCACAGATGAGGTTGGAGTCGAAGATCAAAAAGTAGAATTCTTTTATTGGACTTGAATCATGGGAGGAAAAACACGGCTTGCTCGACTGTCGACTTTACAATACTTTTATTCTTTAACCCGCCACAGAAGTGGGGGTGAAACAGACATCTTCATGTCCATTTATGTTGATCAGCTTAAATTTAGGTTTAAACCTAGAGGTCAGTTGTTTACATTTGAGGGAGAGATGATGAACAGGCATAGAAACAGAAGTCCATATATGGAGATGTTTAGAATAAAGACATGGAAGACATTGATCTGTAAATAGAAAGAAGTTGACCCCACTGGTCAACCAGCTTCACCTGTTCTTACTAGCATGTGTGTCCAGTTACACAGAGTTCATTCAAGAATGTCAGCCTGTGTAATTCTACAAGAAAGCTGGAAATGCATACCAATACATTGTGATGAGACCTCTCATAAACTGTTACAATATTACATACAGTGTTATCAATCTTAACATGTTTACAGGATATAAAATACCTCCACACATCAGCGTCTTTGTTCTGCTTTGTTTTATTTCTCACTCACCTGTCTGTCTGTCTTTTGGTTTCCAGAATACATTGAAATAAATTTTAATTTTCTTTTTGATTAATTTTGATCAAAGATATCACATGGAATCTGATATAGGCAAATAGCCAATTGTTTGCTTCCCATCTGCATATAGTATATAGCTCTTTATCTGCTTGTGTCCCTCAGAAGGGGCGAGAGAAGGTCTCATTCTCTGCCTGTGACGAAAGCATGCATCAAAATTAGATGCTCGGTAGAGCTTTCGGAATAATTCAGCCAACGACCTTCTCTCGTTCTCTCATTTTTTCTCGATCTTATTCACTGATCACAAGTAAAATACAAACACGCTGCGATTGCAATCACACGGGAGTTCTCCCCCAAGCCAAGCACGACCCTCTAAGCACCCACATTTGGTCACGTCATCCTGACCTCGTATTGGTGCTCGTCTGCTCCATCTTCTAACCCCTTCTCACAGGACGGATCAGTCCAACAGGCTCCGCCCCCCGCTCTCATTGTAACAATGCGAACACAAGTCTGAATGTTGCGTCTGTGTGAGGCGCGTACCTTAACTTTGAGGAACAGACATAATATTTCTTATCAGACACATATTCCAGCTGCTTTGTGCTGTTATACATGTATTTAGACAATAACTACATGGAGGGTGGAAGAGAGGGAGATAAATAGCCAAAGAGAAGGAGAGAGAAAGAAAACGAGGCAAAGGGAGAGAGAGAAGAGTTAAATCAGCATAGGAGGAAAATTAAAGATGAAGCGAGAATTGAAAGGCTGTAGGAAGAGAAGAAGGACTTACGGGCAAGTGATAAGAAATGAGAAAAAAGCGGACTAATTGAAAGCAGGTGAGGGACAAAAGTATGGACTCGGGTTAGTGGAAACCATGTTTGAGAGACAAAAAGAGACTGAGAGGGAGATAGGGTTGCAAATTATCAAAACAAATGAAGAGAGGAGGGGGAAAGGGATGGATGGCTGAAAAGTGTCAGAACCAAAGAATGAAATGGGATGGAAAGGCCTCTTGTTCATCCAGGCTGAAAGTGGAATCACAGGTCCAAGCTCCTGGCTTCAGTCGACCGTGTTTTGTATATGCACGTGTGTTTTTCATTAGGCAATCGTACAGGAACACAGGCATAGTACCATATGTTCGTACTGTTCTATCTTGTACTTCTCTGGAGGGCACCTGAATATAAATATCTTCTTACCGTAGAAATATTCTTAAAGAACCTGGCTAGTGTGTGAAGGTTAATCTTGACTGGTAATCGTGGAATATGCCTACTACCAACTATGCCATGGCCCTGTTGAGACTCCGCCCACTCCTCCTCTCTACCTCCATCTGCCTGATGGATCATGGAGGTCTGGATCGTGGAATATGCCAACTACCAACTTTTCATACACTCTGTCATATTCATTGATTGTGTTTTAATTAGTGCTGTGAAAAATAACGCGTTATGATTAAATTACAGGATTAATTATTTAAAAAATGTTAACGCATTTAACGCATGCGCAGAATGAGCTTCCAATCCGTCTGTTGTTGGTCGTCTCTAACCAGCAGCATGTCATTTTGTCT
Source organism: Pseudoliparis swirei (assembly GCF_029220125.1). Lineage (NCBI taxonomy): Eukaryota > Metazoa > Chordata > Actinopteri > Perciformes > Liparidae > Pseudoliparis > Pseudoliparis swirei. The sequence goes on from NC_079391.1 coordinate 8,492,597, forward strand.
CTACGTGTCGCGTTAACACGGCTCCGATCTCCGTGTCGCGCGACGCAGAGCTCGGATGCCGGCGTGTGTGCGCACATCGGGACGAAAAAAAGTCACTTTAATCGTTTCACAGCCCTAGTTTTAATGTGTGTATAATGATTCCTTCTGTACACATGGCATCTATTGCACCTGTCCATCCTGGAGAGGGATCCTCCTCTGTTGCTCTCCTGAAGGTTTCTTTTCCTTTTTTCCCCCTGAAGGTTTGTTTGGGAGTTTTTCCTGATCCGATGTGAGGTTCTGGGACAGGGATGTCTACATGTACAGATTGTAAAGCACTCCGAGACAAATTTGTAATTTGTCGAAATGGGCTATACAAATAAACTGAATTGAATTGAATTAATTGTACCTAATAAACAAGTGTGGATAGAATATTTGCAAATAAATCAGGTCACACAAAATCTGTAGTACTGTACTATAGTAAAACACAGTCTGCACTGCTGCAGTAGTCAGCTGGTGAAATGTATGTTGGAGGGCTGAATGTAGTGGAGGTGTGTGCTCTGTTGCAGTTTCAATTATTCAAGGGGCTTTGTAACATAATTCCTTTGTGACCACTTGCAGTCACCTGATGTGGTGCTTGGATTTGCAAACGATCTCATCTGTCATAATGATTCTCACAGAAAAGCACAATGAGGTGTCGGGGAATGATATATAGGAGAGGGCACACGGCCACCACACACAACCTGGCCCTCCCGCCAGAGACAGCAACCACACAAGAGGGGTTTGGAGTGGAAGCTGAGGCAGGAAGCCATGCACTGTGCATCGGCCCAGATGTCCCCTCCTAAGTACTGGTTCCCAACATCTATGGAGCAAGATTTATAACAACAGGTTTGATTTAATTAATGAGAGTTCATAAAGAAACCGGATAAAAGAGATGGGTACCAGATTTAGACGTTTTGCAGTTTAATATTATTGAAGTTCATTCAGCTACAGTTTAAGCAGCAACAATTACACGGACGACAATGTGGGCTCTACAATTAACCTGCAACTTTATATCCAGTTCATTTATAATTATGGCATCAGCCTCTCTCTCCTGCACAGTTACCAGGTCTACAAAATCTGTGTGCAGCAATTACACGTCAAAATAACGGTATCATTAAACCACTACTTATACTACGAGGTAACAATCTGTCCCTGTTTGCGCCAAGGTCCTATATAACCAAAATCAAATAAAACATATTTTCGTGAGTGATGTGTGTACCAACAGGTGGGTAAGTCCTCTATAAACTAATAAAGGATTTTATTTCATGAGACCAATACAACCGTTTGGAAATGTGACTTGCGTCGTGTACTCCACCTCCAACATTGAGTATTCAGTGAGAAGATAAATGACGTGATGAAGACCAACAATTGATGATAATCAAGATGACAGAAGGACAAAACGTGGCATGCGGGAAAGTTTGGTCAATTTCTTTTGGGATATTTTTGGGATGTAATGTCACGGGTGTAAAGTGCAGTCAACCGCAGAGGTCACACAGGGCGTCTATGTCTGGTATTTCTGAGGCCACAGACACGTGCTTCACCTGCATGAAGAGCCTAAGTGTGTTTTGAGGAATGACTTTGTCAGTGGGTGTCTTGTTCTAGCGACGGGCATGAAGCCAGAACAGCAGCTCCCTGACTCCCAGCCACGAGGTTATGGTGGAGTGTCTTTTTTCTTTATTTTTTAAATACAATTTTGAAATGTATAACATGATATGAATTCAATTCTGTATATTTTGTTGTGTGAGAGGACAGGGAAAGGGTGAGAGTTTGATGAGTTTCAGCTTTATAAATGTCAGAGTCATTTCCTCTGCTGTTAGTTTTTTGTGGCAGCTTAATGATCGGATGCAGCAAAATGTTCAGGACTGGCATCTGCTAATGTCAACTTGTAAACAAGACTTGGTGTGTGTGCAATGTTAAACAGAATGGCCTTTACAAAAAGTTTAAATTAGACAAATAACCTAAATAATCCACAGGCTTTGTGAGCAAGTACTTCCTGATACTGATACTTCCACACTGTAGAGGATTGTGGAGGAGCTTTCGGGGTACTGTGTGTACGCTTTGATCGGGCACAGACACGCCCATGGACACATTTGTATCATCATGCTAATCACCTGATCTTAGAAAAGACCACTTTTTAATTCACTGTACTTTTGATATTTAGGGTTAAATGTACTATTGCACAGGTTTGATTCCCACGTATACCTTTATCTTGCCACCTCTTCACGTGTGTCCCTCTTTCTAGCTCTCACTCTGTGTCCGTGCGATAGATGTAAAATAATTGAGTTGTGGTCTGCTAACTGTCTTTCACAGTGTAATTCAATCTGAGTGCCGTCCAATTACAATAATGTGTAATCTGATTTCCGTCACTCCGGGCATTAGACATTTATTATTATCGTAATGCAACGCCTGGAAAGCGTGAGTGTGTGCATGTGTTTGTGTGTGTGTGTGTGTGTGTGAGAGAGTGACAGAGGCATACAGTTTTTGTAGTTGTGGAAGATAACTTGTTTAATTTTATTGGACCTGACCCCCAAACAAATCCACTATACCTGTCTGCTAGCTACTTCTACAGCATTCCCAACGGTGTGTGTGTGTGTGTGTGTGCGCACTTGCTTTTTCCTTTTGATGTCGGTGTGCACCTGAACGTTTGTGTTTGTGGTGTAATCGGTGTGACAGTTTGTGTGTATTCAGCGAGTAGCCAATAGGTCAAATCGTAGGTCAAGGTGACTTGGTGAATAAAAACAAGCTAATTAAGTTAGTAGCTAATTAGCTTGTCTAATAATGCAGGTAAAAAAATAGGCAACTTTCACCCCTCCCTGTGCCTCCCTCTTCCAATTCCTGAATGAAATATGTCTCTCCTTTCTTCTCCTCGGTCTCTTCTGGGCATAGACTCAGAGTTTAACCTCTTCAAAGTCAATTTAGCTTCCTCTCTCTCTCCTTTTCTTCTCCTGTTTCCTGTCTTTCCTCCTGTCCTCTGCGCGCACACACACACACACACACACACACACACACACACACACACACACACACACACACACACACACACACACACACACACACACACACACACACACACACACACACACACACACACACACACACACACACACACACACACACACACACACACACACACACATTGTTCTTCCCTGTTTCTGGTCTCCCCTGTAACTTCCCCTGCCCTCTGTCTCACTCAGTGGGGGTGCTGCTCTGCTCCTGGGCTCCAGGTGGAGGTGATACAATACTAAATCTCTTTCCCCTGTCGAATTGCATAACTTATTAAATACTAAGGTAACTCCCAACACATGCATTAGTCGTAGTCATACTGCATTTTCACCCTTGAAACATTGAACTTTAGTTGATGGACTGTACATCTGGTATCAAATTGTTGACACATTTAAGAGAGACTAATGCTTGGATTAGCAGTTCCAGGTGCAATCAGAATCAGAATCAGAATCAGAATCAGAATCAGAATCAGAATCAGAAACAGGTTTATTGCCAAAGAATGAATGTTTTCACAAGCAACTAATACTATAATTTATTAACTAACTAATTACTATGAATAATTAATCTGCAACATATTTTATAATTTGAAAAATGACAAAAGGTGTCTGGTTCCAGCTTCTCAACTATGAATGTTCTTGAATCAATGGAAAATAACCTCATCAACATTTGAAAGGAAAGTTCAATATAGCACGGTAGTATTGGCAAGAAAATATAGATCGGGAATAAGAACAGAATAAAGCCTGGTTATACTCAAAGTAGAACAGTTTGAAATCAATGAAAAAAGACATTTTAATACAAGTGTTGGCATACCTCGAAAATGGCCCATTTAGAATGATTAAAAAGTCATTGAAATACAAATGAAGCACATAATGGTTTCTTTGACCAAGCTTTAGTCATTATAATTGAGCTTTTTCTTACATTCTGACATCTCCATCTCTTTTCTTCCTCTTAGGTAATTTATTTGAGTCAATCGGCGTTGCTTGTTTTTTTGTGGCGCTTTCAGAAAGCGAGCGACGAGTGTAAATAAAGACGGGGCATCTGTCAAAAAGATCAGCTCATGACGTGTCACTCTGTGTTAAGAGAGTATTTATTAGGTTTGAATTATTTGAATAACTATTACTGTATATTATGTGAATAGTATTGACATAATATACAGAAATAGTTATTCAATTAGTTAAAACCTGTGTTTTTTTAAGAACAAATAATGAAATGAAATAGTTGGCCAATTCTGACACCAAGAACTAGAATAAAAATGCTTAATCCAAATGAGATCAGTATACGGTTAAATCTGATTTAGTCTTTAGTCTAAAATTACACTAATCTTTCATCAGTAAGTTTTTGTTATTTTTATATCGTAAAAATAATATTAGGATTATTAAACTCTATCCAACTCGATGTAGCTGGTACCATGAGATATATTCTAATATTGTATTGATAAGGGTAATTTAGATAAAACATCTGAATTGTGTAATCCTCTCATCGCATCTTTTACAACCGCTCATCAAGAATGCTGTAACCACGAGGAGGGAGGCAGCAAGGAGAGAGAGAGAGGGTGAAGGAAAGCAAGTGAGGAAAGAGATTGTTTGCAAAGATTAATTTACAATATTTGATTTGACTGTTTAATTTTCATCTAAGTCATGAGGCTGCAGCATCCAATCAAGACTCAGTCAACATCCAAAGGGTGGCTTCTTATTATCTTAGATTATATATATTGTTTTACTTCATTTGGAATTATTATGTACACGTGTGATTGGGGGATATAAAGAAAGAAGGGAGGATGAAAGAGGGCTGAGAGAGAGAGAGATAATTCCAGTCCCAGTCAAGTGCCAATATGAAAAAGGTTAATTGTGGATTCCACAGAGCATTAATATATATTGGCAATTCTGTAAATACCTGCGATACATTTCTTTTCATTATCTTTGTTACACAGTGAAATCTATTTGGAGAGTTACAAATAAAGGTCTTGGAGCCAGCAGCAAGGTGACTGCTCCATAATGCCAATGAACTAAACATTTAAAGGATAGCTCACCGTTTAAGATTACAGATAGTGAAGAAAACCTTGCTACAAAGTGAGGTTTCACTTGCAGTAGAAACCCTGATAAGTAGGGCATTAAACAAGCGTTATTTGAGTTGATATTAAGTGTATTCACCAGCCTCATCATTTAACTTCTCGTCGACGAGGCGCTAAGATCTGTTTCAACGTCTGCTGGAGATGCCTTCTGGATAAGATGTAGTCATACATCTCAGCCCTCCCTGTTTCCATCGAAAATCTGAGGCAGACATCTTGTGTTTATTGCATTTAGACCACGGTGTAAGGGAAAGCGGAACATAGCAATGTGACCGAGCTAATTCATGTCGTCATGTTGGCAACCCTTTTCAACCAGCATCTCACGCATGCCTGTAACCGTGGCAATACAGTTATTTAAGCCATGAAGGCACACCAGTCATGTTTTAGGCACATGGCACAACCTCTGAGGCTGACCTGCTTTGAACAAATGGTTTCATTTAGAAGGCTGTCATACTTTATGCACACGGCCTAATAGTCCAACCCAGCAGGGACTTTTTACCGGCTCCTTATACATTTTTGATAATTAGCTGAGGGCATATGCATGATGCATGAAGAAAACTACAGAGCACATCTTTTGAAATGCTTTCCAGGAAATAAGAGATTACTCTTGATTACATCATAAATATACTACTTTTAGCTTTCTGTTAGAGACTTAATCAACTCAGTGCATGTCAACTTGCTTGCTTCACTCACTCTCAACCTGCAGCTAACTTGTATTGTAACTAGGGTTTAAGAATTCAAGCAATATTCAAGAAGGAAACTTTCCTTTTAAAAGGCATTTATCTATTGTGTTGCAGCGAGATATCTAGTGAATGAGCAGGCTAAACACCCCTCCTGGCCCGTCTGTCTTGCAATACCACTTGTACCTCGAGAGGCGATAATGAATCACGAGCGTCCAGTCTGTCCTCAGTCCATGTGAGGGTGAATAAGTAGAGCTTCCTCCAGGGCTTGTCAATCACTCTATGTCAGCCACTCCCACCTCGTCAGTCTAACTCCCTTCACCTGTTCACTCACCTGCCTCTGATCAGTAATCAAGTCCCTATTTAGGCTCCTCCCTTCCAGACACATTTTGTCAGATTGTTCTTCATTTTTCTTTTCATGCCAGACTCCCCATCACTTGTTCTCCGACTGATCTCCTGTTCCCGTGTAACTCGTTAGCCCGACTCCCGGTGAACCCACCAGCCTTCTGTGTGACCTTTACTCTGTAAGCTGTTTACAGGAGCTGTAAATAAAAGGTCAAAGATCCCTGGAATCGTGTGATTGCTTTTGGGTCCAGATAGGAACCGTTACATACGGTTGATAGACATTAAAGGAACAGGGTTCCTGTGCGTTTTTGTTAGTTTGTGTTTCGTTAAGTCATATGTGGCAAAAACAGAACACAACAGAACAACTCATATGTTTGCTTTGCCCTCACTTCACCAGTAGGAGGATGGGCCGGGGTTTCGAGAGACAGTTAGCAGAGCTGTAGCAGTTCTCAGTCAGCCAGCACAAACCCCAGTGCCAGGAGTCACGGCAGGATGGTGCTGTGTCTAATGCTTCAATGGAGGCAATAGAACATTTGCTGGTCTGGCAGAGATTCGGATCAGTCCCCCGGGATTAGACCCCCGGTTTCCGGTTTTGTTGCTACAGCTCCACTAACTGAAGGTCTGTCCCCCGGAGCTTCTCTCTTTCCCCCCCCCTCCCAAGTGGCGATAAGATCAAGTCTTGCTATTCATGTTCAATTTTCATGTTCAGTTTCCATAAAAACAAGTTCACTATTAAAAGGTACGATTTGAAAATTGAAACAGTCATAAATGCTTTGGAGCACTGCTCTTTTATATATGATTGAAACATGCCTTTTAGCGTACCACGAAAAGCCACTTTCTCTGACCTTGTGCAGCATTACACAAGTGACTTCTTTCCCATTGACTTTCCGCTTTAAATTAAATTGTAAATTGCTTTCTAATAGAGAAAAAGCTCTGATAAGAACATGATTGTGGTGGGCTCCAAAGGAGGTTAAGGAGATTAGTTAACCGCGTCTCATATTGAACAATATGATGCTGTATCGACCCATGTGAGACTGTATGTTTTAATCTACTAAAAGACTTTTTTCAGATGCATTGATACCCATGTCTCCTCATGGAGCTTACCACATCCGTCTTTATCCAGGAATTTCAGGCTGAGATAATGAGACAATGAGATAATCATCTCTCTGTGGAAACAGTCAAGTTGAATATTTTGTGTTTAAGTGTCTGCATGAAACTACTCGAACAATAAAAAACCTGCCTAGCAACTTTGATTCTCTGTCGCCAGATCACAGTATGATTCAAGACACTGATTTCTGTCCAAATTGGATTATTCTAACGCACTGAGATTCACCTAATAGACAGCATCAGGTGATTGCATCTGAAAGTGTTCCTAATGCACGTTTTGCTTTAAAAAAAAGAAAAAGAAAATATTTTTGGGGGTGATTTAGGCATTTTGGCCAACTTGAGCTTTGGGAAATTGTGGTGTTAGGAATTTATGGACTAATAATTAACTGCACAAAACAATTGACAAACAAATCAATATTGAAAGATAAATGGTTTGTAGTTAATATTTGCAATTCTAATTGCAAATTAAGTAAACAAGTAAGACATAAGCAAGCTCACAAACGAGCAACAATAAGAAGAGAAGCGAGAAACAAACCACGCACTTCATCCATCCTGAAAATCATGGATTCACATGGAAGACGCAATACTTTCCAAAGAGCGATATGAACTAACTAAATAACAAAAAACAATTGTTTTAAAATAAAATGTGACAGGAAACTATGCCTTAAAGCTCTGTTTGTGTATTGTAAACCCTTCTTGTTAAATTGTGTCACAGTACTTGGCTGATGTTAAAGTAGTTCATACTGCAGCATTAACATGGGTTTCTGCATTGAAAGAATGAATGTGTTCATCACTCGGTCACCCTTTGTATTGATATTATTATCCAAGTTGAAAGTGTCATCGTGAAGATAACAGAATTTAGTTTTGCATTATAGTGTTATCAACAAGTCTTTCAAAGGGGCAGCAGCACATTAACATAACTCTCTTCCCATTAGTGTATTTTCTTTGCTTTTTTCCCTCTTCCCTTAATCTTTTCTTTCCCTTCCGTCTGTCTCACCCGTCAGTCACGTACGCGCGTGCATACACAGTCATACACACACAAACTCATTTCGCTGTACTTCATTATCGTCCAAAAACAAAGCCTGGGCCTGAAGAGTTATTCATTTTTTAGAATGACTTCAAACAACGAATTTGTCTTTACTGTTAATACCTCATTCCACATTCAGATGTTGTTGTTTTTTTAATACGAAGTTCATTTATGAAGTCTGTATTCATTAAATGAGGCCTATCCTTCTCCCTAAGGGGCTCTGACAGTTGCTTCTTGCTGAACATTAGATTCTTGTTTAAAAGTTGTGTTTATGACATCCACAGAAGAACTAGAGTCGCTAGCATGAGCAGTCCAGAAAGTTAAAAGTGATCAACAGAAAATGCATCACTCTACTACCCATGCTGATTAATATGCGATCTAAAGGATTTGCGGTGCATTAACATCACAGCAGTGACAGCTTATCTCCAAAAAATATGACAAAACAGAAAAATAAACGCTCTGGGATTACCACGCTTATGTAAACAAATTCCACTTCTATCATCAGGAATAAACTCTCATGAATACACAAGTCACACAGACAGGCTTCAGCTGGACAGCTAAGCACATGATCAGAGAGACAGTCAGACAGGCATACAGATATGCCCTGTTCAATACAACTTGACAATGTGTGCAACCTCTGCAGAGGGTCAATAGCTTTTCATGGATTGGAAATTAACTTCATTTAATGAGGTTTGTGTGTGTGTGTGTGTGTTGGTGGTTCATGACTATTGAAGACGGTTACAGCCGAGCGGGTGAAAAGGGAGAAGACAGAGGGAGGCAGAGGGATAGGCAGACAGAAAAGAAAGCAAAAGGAGGAATATATCAAGCGAGGATGGAGGAAGAAGGAAACCAAGAGAGTGACCGAGATCAACAGGAAGAAGTGGACAATGTAGAGGAAGCGTGAGAGGCTGAAGAGATGAAAGGCTGTCTGCCGATTTGTTCCCTAACTGGAGAATTGAAATTGATCTCAGAGGTGTGTGTGTGTGTGTGTGTGCGTTGTGTGTGAATACAAGCATTGAGATGCACAGTTGTGTATACCTGTGTGTGTGCCTGTGTTCATGCAGGCGTTATTAGAGAGGGGGAGACGGGTCATCAGGCTGATCGACTTAAACAAGCAGAGAGGGAGCAGCACACACATCTTGACTTTGGTCAGATCCTGTTTAATAAGGGTCAGATATTCTCAACTGGCTATTACTGCAGGGTCACATAGTATTTGATTGAGTTTCATACACGTGGAGTGCCATGTCAAACATTTTAAACTCTGGCTGAACTTTAATTCCCTCTGAAGGTACCTTCAAGGTGAAGAGAAAGAATTTGCTATCTTCATGTTGAATATCCCTTTTTTGGGAGGTTGAGGAGACATAACGTTGGTGTGTGTGTGCGTGTGTGTGTGTTGAATAAAGATCAGACCATAATCATGAATCATAATCTTTAATCACATCAGAATCCTCAATTATCTGAATGGTTTAAGGTCAAATCTAAATAAATCGGTGGGTAAAGTATTGATTCAAGATTCAAGATTCAAGATTCAAGATGTTTTATTTGTCACATACACACACAGGGTGTGCAGTGAAATGAAAGTGGCAATGCTCAGCAGGAATGTGCAAGGGCAACAAGTACACACTATTTACAAATAAAAAACAACACAATATTTACAGTAAGTGTGTGTGTGTGTGTGTGTGTGTGTGTGCCTAAGAGGGGCAGTTGTGTGGGTCTATGTGGGGGTCCTGGTGAGGTCGGAGTTCACAATCCTGATGGCCTGAGGAAAGAAACTCCGTCTCAGTCTCTCTGTTCTTGCAGCGTGACTACGGAGGCGCCTGCCTGACCGCAGCAGCTGAAACAGTCTGTTGTTGGGGTGGTGAGGATCCTTCATGATCCTGCCGGCTCTGGTTCTGCACCTCCTGGTGTACAAGTCCTGCAGGGTGGGGAGTGTAGTTCCAATAGTGCGCTCAGCTGAACGCACTACTCTCTGCAGAGCCTTCCTGTCCTGAGCGGAGCAGTTGCCAAACCAGGCTGTGATGCTTCCTGTCAGGACGCCCTCTACAGCTCCAGAGTAGAAGGACTGAAGGATCCTCTGGGAAACTTTAAATTTCCTCAGCTGCCTGAGGTGGTAGAGGCGCTGCCTTGCCTTTCTCACCAGAGTGTCTGTGTTTGTTGACCATGTCAGATCCTCGGTGATGTGGACTCCCAGGTATTTATACCGCCACCCTCTCCACAGTAGTCCGTTAATCCCCAGTGGTGAGTACGTCCTCTGTTGTTGTACCTTCCTAAAGTCCACAATCAGCTCCTTAGTTTTGGTGACATTCATGATGAGGCTGTTGTCCTGGCACCAGAGTGACAGATCAGCAACTTCCTCCAGGTAGGCCTTCGCCGTTGTCGGAGATCAGGCCCACCACCACTGTGTCATCCGCAAACTTGATGATGGTGTTGAGCTGAACCTGGCCACACAGTCATGTGTGTACAGGGAGTACAGTAGGGGCTGAGGACGCAACCCTGGGGATCCTGTGTTCAGGGTGAGGGATTTGAGGTGTGTCTGCCCACCCTGACCACCTGTGGCCTGGGCGGTCAGGAAGTCTAGGATCCAAGCACACAGGGGTGTTCAGTCCCAGCTCAATCAGCTTGCCGGCCAGTCTGGAGGGGACTATGTGTCTGAAAGCTGAACTATAATCAATGAACAGTAGTCTCACATAGCCCCCCTCTGGCTGTCCATGAGAGAGTGTGTGGTGCAGACCATGGAGACAGCATCATCCGTGGATCTGTTTGCAAACTGCAGCAAACTGCAGCGGTGGAGGAAGGAGGAGGAGAAAGAGGTGCAGTCCTCCTCTTCAGCCTCTCAGACCGAGGTGAGGACCACCGGGTGAGGGTCATTCACATGCTGCTCATGCTGGATTGGAAGCAGGGGCTTGGGCACAGACACATAGTGGATCTCTTGAAGCAGGCGGGACCACGGACTCAGCCAGGAGAGGTTGAATATTGTGGTGAACACTGGAGCTAGCTGGTTAGCACAGGTCTTCAGTACTCGCCCAGATATGCCATCTGGACCTGCAGCTTTCCTGGTGTTCACCTCAACAGAGCCTCCTCACACTGTGCTCGGTCACAGAGAGTGTGTGTTCATCCCCAGCGTAGAACTCACCTCGCTACGCTTAACGGTGTTGTTGTTAGCGGCGAGCTAGCGCTGTTGTTGCTAGCCTCAAACCGTGCATAAAATGAGTTCAGGTCGTCCGCTAGGGATGCGCCGGCACTCACCATTGCGCGGGTCTGCTCTGGTAGTCTGTGATAGTCCGTAGCCCCTGCCATAGGCGCCTGGTGTCGCGCTGCTCCATCTGTGATTCCACTCTGTCTCGGTACCTCCTCTTGGCCTCCTTCACCGCCTCCTCAGTCCATAGACCGCTGCCTTGTACTCGTCCATGTTGCCGGATACAAGACCGGAGTTATAGGCAGCAGTACGGGCGCTCACAGCTTCACGGATGGATCTATCAACCCACGGCTTTTGGTTAGGAAAGACCCTAACTTTACCGTGGGGACGATGGTGTCCTAGCGTTGCTATGAGGCTCATTGCTACGTCCAAGAACTCGCTGACGCCACTGGAACTGGATTGGATCATGTCCCAGTCGACGACACGCAGAGCGCCCTGTAGCTCAGCCTCTGATTGGTCAGACCACCGCTTACGCCCTCGTCACTACCGCTTCCCGCTATCCTTTGTTGGTACTCGGTAGCAGGAAAATGGCGGCATGGTCCGATTTGCGAACGGAGGGAGAGAGACAGCCTTGTAGCCTCTTGAATGGCGTATAGCAGTGGTCCAACGTTCTTTCCTCTGGTAGCACACGTAATGTGCTGGTGAAAGTTCGGCATGACTTTTTTAGGTTTGCCTTGTTAAAGTCCCAGCCACCACCACAGCCGCCGGGATACTTGTTCTGATGCCGACATAACACATCATGTAGGTCCGATAGTGCTACGTCGGTGTCCGCTTGTGGTGGAATGTAGACGGCTGTGGTGATGACCGAGCTGAACTCCCGGGAAGGTAGAATGGACGGCATGAGATCGCCAGATGTTCCAGGTTCGGCGAGCAGGAACGAGAAAGAGTCTTAATGTTCTTGGGATCGCACCACATGTTGTTCGTCATGAAGCAGACCCCTCCACCCTTAGATTTACCAGACTCTTCCGTTCTGTCTGCACGGAAAACAGAGAAGGACTCGTTGGACATATGGCTCGATCCGGCACCAGCGGGGTCAGCCAAGTTTCCGTCAGACAAAAGATGTTACAGTCCCTCATGTCCCGTTGGAATCTGATCCTTGCCCTAACATCATCCATCTTATTTTCCAGAGACTGGACGTTAGCAAGAAGGATGCTGGGCAGAGGTGGACGGTGGGCTTGAACTCTCAGTCTGTTCCAATTCCGCTCCGCTTCCTCGATGTTTTCGTCTTCCGTAGTAGCGGCTCCACTGCTGTTGTTGTGGTTCGCCGCACGATCTCTGCCGCCACGCTGGATCGATGGAAAAAGTGGACAAAAACCCTTGTTTTGCGCAAAAGTTTATGTCCAAAAGTGTGCTGCGGTCGTATGTTGTTAGTGCCGATGTGTTTGTGGCAAAGAAAATATTAAAAATAAACACAAAAACTAAAAGAGCGCACAATCTCCGCGGAGCTGCCGCGACGGCGACTGGACACTGCCGCGCCATCGCCATCGCCATGAAAAGATGCTGCAGGTATTCATGAGCATCAATGGCTCTCCACAACCCGGAGCACCTGCTGTCTGTAAAGCCGGAATACTTTTGAATGCAGATGTCACAAGACGGATGATTCTTTGAGTAATTAAAATATGTATTTACGCTAACACCTGTGTTTACTTCTGGTCCTGAATATTGTGCATTTCTTGTAATCTGTCAATAATCCATGACATCAGATGCAGCTATACGTCCCTGCTGTTATATCGGAAAACAAAATAAAGCTTCTTGAAAAACACATTCTACTGAGGCACACTGCATTTATACTTTCCTAGTCTCTGTCACATGCTATTTTATCTTTTTATTGCACAGGTACTATGGATGGCTTTGTGTTTTCAGCTGTGCTAGCATAATTGCACAAGGGTTTTCTAATCAGATATTAGTCTTCTAAGGCGATTAGCAAACACAATGTACCATTAGAACACTGGAGTGATAGTTGATGGAAATGGGCCTCTATACACCTCTGGAGATATTTCATTAGAAACCAGACGTTTCCACCTAGAATAGTCATTTACCACATTAACAATGAATAGTGTGTATTTTTGATTCATGTTATCTTTATTGAATAAACAATGCTTTTCTTTGAAAAATAAAGACATTTCTAAGTGACCCCAAACTTTTGAACGGTAGTGTATAGTCTCCCAATCCTCTGTCCCATCAACAACTCCATTACACAGCATGTGTGCTAGTGTGTGTTTGTGTGTGTGTGTGTGCATGTGTGCTTGCTTATGCACTTAGCGAAGGCCCTGTGTTAAGGTCAAAACAAGAGTGTTGCGTTAGTTACATATTGAAAAGGTCATTGCATTCCACCACGTCCAGCTTTGGGTTTGACTCCTTCATTACTTAACCAAGACCCCAAACTTTCCCTGAACTCTCTCTATGCTTCGTCTCCTTCCCTCTCTCCCTTCGTCGCTCACTTCAGCCTGTTTCTGTGAAAGAAAGTCATTCTCATTCAGCGCAGCCATTCACCGTGCAATCATAGAGAATATGCAATTAACAAGGAAAGCCTTCAGTCAATAGCACGTCGCGTGTACTTGTACACCTTGTCTACCCTCTACACTTTCGCTCACTCCCCGTCCTCCAACCCCTTTCCTCCATTCCTCCGATGTCCTCTTCTCTTTCGTCGAGTGCCTTCTGTTCTCTCCTCCTCCACGTTTACACCTAGATCTTCGTGGAAAGAGCTCATCCCTCCCTCTCCGTCCCTCATCTTGCAAATCCTTTCTCATTTAACCACATCTCATCATCCCTGACTATCACCATTACACCCCCCCGCCCCCTCTCCCCTCCCCACCGCATCCCTTTTCCTCTTTTCCACTTTACGGTAGCTCTCTCCCTCCCACCAGCCCCATCACGCTCACATAGCTTTCATCATTATCCTCACCACCTCCTCCCAATCTGTTTACTCTCTCCACCCACACTACCTCCTCCAGTAACGCAGTGGCATCCTAATTTACAAGTTCTTGTCACTTGCTTTTCCACAGCTATTTTTCCATTTTCTCCCCAGGGTTGGTGTAAATGGCTCCGAGCCAGACAATATGCCGGCATCCCCTCAAATCTCTGGATGCTTCCACAGCATTCAAGTCTGTCTCTCGTCATCACCTGCGCCGAGGAGGTTATGTTTTTGGTTCAGTTTAGTGTTTGTCAGCAGGATTACTGAATAAACTACTGGCCTGATTTTCATGAATCCTGGTGGAAGGGCAGGGCTCATGGTCCATTACGATGTATTTATTTGAGCCGTGATCCGTACATGATTAATACAGTTGTTTGACGGAGATGTTTTCACAGCCATAACAAATGGATATTCAAGATTCAAGATTCAAGATGTTTTATTTGTCACATACACACACAGGGTGTGCAGTGAAATGAAAGTGGCAATGCTCAGCAGGAATGTGCAAGGGCAACAAGTACACACTATTTACAATAAAAAACAACACAATATTTACAGTAAGTGTATGTGTGTGTGTGTGTGTGTGTGTGTGTGTGTGTGTGTGTGCCTAAGAGGGGCAGTTGTGTGGGTCTATGTGGGGGTCCTGGTGAGGTCGGAGTTCACAATCCTGATGGCCTGAGGAAAGAAACTCCGTCTCAGTCTCTCTGTTCTTGCAGCGTGACTACGGAGGCGCCTGCCTGACCGCAGCAGCTGAAACAGTCTGTTGTTGGGGTGGTGAGGATCCTTCATGATCCTGCCGGCTCTGGTTCTGCACCTCCTGGTGTACAAGTCCTGCAGGGTGGGAGTGTAGTTCAATAGTGCGTTCAGCCGAACGCACTACTCTCTGCAGAGCCTTCCTGTCCTGAGCGGAGCAGTTGCCAAACCAGGCTGTGATGCTTCCTGTCAGGACGCTCTCTACAGCTCCAGAGTAGAAGGACTGAAGGATCCTCTGGGAAACTTTAAATTTCCTCAGCTGCCTGAGGTGGTAGGCGCTGCCTTGCCTTACTCACCAGAGTGACTGTGTTCATTGTCCATGTCAGATCCTCGGTGATGTGGACTCCCAGGTATTTATACCCGCTCACACTCTCCACAGTAGTCCCGTTAATCCCCAGTGGTGAGTACGTCCTCTGTTGTTGTACCCTCCTAAAGTCCACAATCAGCTCCTTAGTTTTGGTGACATTCATGATGAGGCTGTTGTCCTGGCACCAGAGTGACAGATCAGCAACTTCCTCCAGGTAGGCCTTCTCGTCGTTGTCGGAGATCAGGCCCACCACCACTGTGTCATCCGCAAACTTGATGATGGTGTTGAGCTGAACCTGGCCACACAGTCATGTGTGTACAGGGAGTACAGTAGGGGGCTGAGGCAGCAACCCTGGGGGGATCCTGTGTTCAGGGTGAGGGATTTGGAGGTGTGTCTGCCCACCCTGACCACCTGTGGCCTGGCGGTCAGGAAGTCCAGGATCCAAGCACACAGGGGGTGTTCAGTCCCAGCTCAATCAGCTTGCCGCCTGTCTGGAGGGGCCTATGGTGTTAAAAGCTGAACTATAATCATTGATCAGCAGTCTCACTTATCCCCCCCTCTGGCTGTCCAGATGAGAGAGTGTGGTGTGCAGTACCTGGGAGACAGCATCATCTGTGGATCTGTTTGGGCGATAAGCAAACTGCAGCGGGTCCATGGAGGAAGGAGGAAGGCGCAGATGTAGTCCTTTATCAGCCTCTCAGCATTTCATGACCACCGAGGTGAGGGCCACCGGTCGGTAGTCATTCATACATGCTGGAGAAGCATTCTTGGGCACAGGGACAATAGTGGATCTCTTGAAGCAGGCGGGACCACGGACTCAGCCAGGAGAGGTTGAATATTGTGGTGAACACTGGAGCTAGCTGATTAGCACAGGTCTTCAGTACTCGCCCAGATATGCCATCTGGACCTGCAGCTTTCCTGGTGTTCACCCTCAACAGAGCCCTCCTCACACTGTGCTCGGTCACAGAGAGTGTGTTCATCCCCAGCGGTAGAACTCACCTCGGCTACGCTTAACGGTGTTGTTGTTAGCGGCGAGCTAGCGCTGTTGTTGCTAGCCTCAAACCGTGCATAAAATGAGTTCAGGTCGTCCGCTAGGGATGCGCCGGCACTCACCATTGCGCGGGTCTGCTCTGGTAGTCTGTGATAGTCCGTAGCCCCTGCCATAGGCGCCTGGTGTCGCGCTGCTCCATCTGTGATTCCACTCTGTCTCGGTACCTCCTCTTGGCTTCCTTCACCGCCTCCTCAGTCCATAGACCGCTGCCTTGTACTCGTCCATGTTGCCGGATACAAGACCGGAGTTATAGGCAGCAGTACGGGCGTTCACAGCTTCACGGATGGATCTATCAACCCACGGCTTTTGGTTAGGAAAGACCCTAACTTTTACCGTGGGGACGATGGTGTCCGTTAAGCGTTATGAGGCTCATTGCTACTCAGAACTCGCTGACGCCACTGGAACTGGATTGGATCATGTCCCAGTCGACGACACGCAGAGCGCCCTGTAGCTCAGCCTCTGATTGGTCAGACCACCGCCACGCTCGTCACTACCGCTTCCCGCGATCTTTTGTCGGTACTCCGGAAGCAGAAAAATGGCGGCATGGTCTGATTTGCCGAACGGAGGGAGAGAGACAGCCTTGTAGCCTCTCTTGAATGGCGTATAGCAGTGGTCCAACGTTCTTTCCCCTCTGGTAGCACACGTAATGTGCTGGTGAAAGTTCGGCATGACTTTTTTTAGGTTTGCCCTGTTAAAGTCCCCAGCCACCACCACAGCCGCATCGGGATACTTGTTCTGATGCCGACATAACACATCATGTAGGTCCGATAGTGCTACGCCGGTGTCCGCTTGGTGGAATGTAGACGGCTGTGGTGATGACCGAGCTGAACTCCCGGGAAGGTAGAATGGACGGCATGAGATCGTCAGATGTTCCAGGTTCGCGAGCAGGAACGAGAAAGAGTCTTAATGTTCTTGGCGTCGCACCACATGTTGTTAGTCATGAAGCAAACCCTCCACCCTTAGATTTACCAGACTCTTCCGTTCTGTCTGCACGGAAAACAGAGAAGGACTCGGTTGGGCATATGACTCGATCCGCACCAGCGGGTCAGCCATGTTTCCGCCAGACAAAAGATGTTACAGTCCTCATGTCCGTTGGAATCTGATCCTTGCCCTAACATCATCCATCTTATTTTCCAGAGACTGGACGTTAGCAAGAAGGATGCTGGGCAGAGGTGGCGGTGCTTGAACTCAGTCTGTTCCGAATTCGCTCCGCTTCCCTCGATGTTTTCGTCGTCCCGTAGTAGCGGCTCCACTGTTGTTGATGTTGTTCGTCAGACGATCTCTGCCGCCACGCTGGATCGATGGAAAAAGTGGACAAAACCCTTGTTTTGCGCAAAAGTTTATGTCCAAAAGTGTGCTGTGGTCGTATGCTGTTAGTGCCGATGTGTTTGTGGCAAAGAAAACATTAAAAATAAACACAAAAACTAAAAGAGCGCACAATCTCCGCGGAGCTACCTCGACGGCGTCTGGACACAGCCGCGCCATCAGCAGCAGGATGATATTAGAGAGGAAAGTATGACCTGTTTTAATTTCCTAACACTAGCTTTTAATACATAATAAACTAGAATGGGCACTCGGTAGAGCGCATACCTTCGCATATCACAAGATTGGGCATTGAACTATGAACATGTTGGCATTAGTTGCATGCCAATTGGATAAAAATTGACCGTGCTATGGTAAAAAGAAGATGTTGACCTTTTCATGACCTTGACCTTTGATCCGATCGATCCCAAAATCGAATCAAATGGTCCCCGGATAATAACCAATCATCCCACCAAATTTCATGCGATTCGGTTTACAACTTTTTTTGTTACGCGAATAACACGCATACAAATAAATAAATAAATAAATATATAAATAAATAAATAAATACACGGCGATCAAAACATAACCTTCCACATTTTCAATGCAAAGGTAAAAATACCAACGGCAAGATTTTTTTTAATCAACACAATCTTTTATTCGAATTGGGTGTTTTTACGGAAATAACAACGATAGAATACTAAAACGGAATAGTAAAATTAAAGTATAAAATGAACATTTAGTTATTGTCACACCGTGGTGAAGCTTGTCTTGTCTTGGGGTTTTGTCTCGTAACTTCCTGTTTTATTTTGAAGGCTAACTCTCCTCTCGTTTCAGGTCACTTGCCCTTCCTCATGTGTCACCGGTCTGATTGTCTCCCCTGATCCCTGATTGTTTCCACCTGTTCCCCATTACCCTCATGTGCTTATAGTCTGCGTCTTCCCTCTGTCCTGTGCCAAAGTGTTTCGTCTCATGGTCGTTCACCAAGGCCACATTCATAGCCACCGAGCCTTTTTGGAAACTTATTACCAACCTCGAGAGAGCGATTTTTGTTATAGTTTTCATAATCCAGCGTTTAGGTTCTTAGGACATTATTTAGCCTCCACCTCTTAGGAGAGTTTTTGTTGTGATTAGTAAACTGCTCACTGACGCCTCAGCATTTGAGTCCTGATCGGAATCTCGGCCTGACAGTTATTGTATACATAGACTTGGTGGAAATAATAAATGAAGCCTTGTATACCAGCTGCTGCAACGGAACAAAACAACAGAAATTTCAAGGAGACTTCAAGAATTTAAAGAGCTATGACGTCGTCCACTTGGTGAACGTAATTACAGAAGTTATGGTGATAATACAGACATTACAATACCTGGGCTTTGTGTATAGGCAGGTACATATTGATTTAATACCAGTGTTTAATTAATAGTGTATGTATCATCTTCAGTCAGTTAAAGCTAAACTGTAGAATGTCCGATAAACCTTGATGGAAACTAAACCTGCACGGCAACAATCACGTTGACAGGCACTGCCAAAAAGGGAGAGAGGGCGAGTGCAATCACTGGCACCGACAACTCAATGGCAACTCACTGGCACCTCAGTGGCAACTCACTGGCACCTCAGTGGCAACTCACTGGCACCTCAGTGGCAAGTCTGTGGCAAGTGCCGCTCGGTGCCAGTACTCAGCGACAACTCACTGGCACCTCAGTGGCACAGACTTGCATAGATAATGTATTTTTTTAGACTTACTTACAATATGCAATACGATATTGCTGTACAATACTGCTGTACTATATTGAATATTGTTTTGCTACTACTACGTTTCACTTCGTAATATATAACACTTATATACCATGATATGTATAATGTACCCGCCTTTCTTTAATAATAAAAAAATATATAATTAATTTGTTTACCATGTCATACTGTTATACCTCCGTGAAATTCTCCTTTGAGGAGATGCCACTGTTAGTCTAAAGTTTAAGCACTGGCACTCAGTGACACTTGCCAGCAGTTGCCAGCAGATGCCGCAGCTAGTCAAAAAGTGCCACTACTAGTTAAAAGGTGCCACAGCTAGTCAAAAAGTGCCAGCAGACGGAGGGTCGGCCAGGCGCGTCTGAGGCATGTCTGCGCATTGACGAGTCTGCGACGACTCAGTGACAAGCTCCACTGAAGTGCCCGGACAGCGGAAGAAATCACTTTCATGATCACAGAATGGAGGAGCTGCGGTTTAGCTAGATTGATAGATAGATAGATAGATAGCTAAAATAGCTATATATATATATATATATATATATAATTAGTGTCTTTTTGTAGACACTTACTTACAATATGCGATAGTGCTGTACATTACTGCTGTACTATATTTAATATTGTTTTGCTTCTACTACGTTTCACTTCGTAATATATTGTAGCGACCCTGTGAAGTGGCTGTCAATCACAGTGTGGCACCGTGCGTGCTGGTCGAGGGGGCGTGCCTGTGATTGGCGGAGTAGAGGAGGCGGGTTAACCTGTCGGAAAACGGGAGTTAAGGGTGGTTGACGGGAACCGTTGTTGTTGACTTTCGACCTGCTAAGCTGAGAGGAACACGCTGTCTGTGTTGGTGGATGCCCAATAAAGGGAGGATTAATAACGTCGTCCCGTCTCCGTGTCATCAGTGCCATAACGTCCGAGACGTTACAATATCATGGTATATAAGTAATAGATTACGAAGTGAAACGTAGTAGTAGCAAAACAATATTAAATATAGTACAGCAGTAATGTACAGCACTATCTTATTGCATATTGTCAGTAGTGTCTACAAGACACTAATTAATATATATATATATATTAATTAGTGTCTTTTTATATATACACACACATCCATCTGTGTATCTAGCTATTTTAGCTATCTATCAATCTAGCTAAACCGCAGCTCCTCCATTCTGTGATCATGAAAGTGATTTCTTCCGCTGTCCGGGCACTTCAGTGAAGCTTGTCA
This sequence comes from Pseudoliparis swirei, assembly GCF_029220125.1. Classification (NCBI taxonomy): domain Eukaryota; kingdom Metazoa; phylum Chordata; class Actinopteri; order Perciformes; family Liparidae; genus Pseudoliparis; species Pseudoliparis swirei. The sequence continues at coordinate 8,513,340 of NC_079391.1, forward strand.
CTAAATCGTCGCAGACTCGTCACTGCGGCCGACCCTCCGTCTGCTGGCACTTTTTAACTAGTAGTGGCACTTTTTAACTAGTAGTGGCACTTTTTGACTAGTAGTGGCATCTGCTGGCAACTGCTGGCAACTGCTGGCAAGTGCCGGCAAGTGCCACTGAGTAGCTGTGGCAACTACTGGCAAGTGCCACTGAGTGCCAGCGTCGCTAGGGGGATCTCGCCCCTACTGCAAAAAGGACCAATAGGTTTAAACCTCGTTTAGTCTTCTTTTTTTAGCTATTTAAGGACTTTTTGCCGTATCTATAATCAAGATTCACACGTCACTCAGGGTTCATTTTAGGGCTGAAACAATTCCTTAAGAGACTTGAGTAAATTAATTATTACATATTAAGGCAAATTGCTATTATTGGGATTTTGTTTCATTCCCCTGCCCACAACAACCGCAGGGCATGGGTTTGTGGTGCAGCTAATTAACAATAACACTTCCACTTTGAAATGAACGTTAGCTGTTGGCTGCCGGTGGGCAGCAAAATAACTGAGCTAACCGCTAACTTTAACCAAGATGGCTCTGAGTTACAATCACGATGGGGAACTAACGGGCGAAGGTCAATTATTATACGTTATGCGTTTCAACATAATCTTGTAAATTGTACTTATTGGCAATACACTTGTTTTGATGTTTTCACCAACATATATAATATGTATTAGACTAGGAATTATGACCTGTTTATATGTAATTAAAACTACTAATGCCAAGATGTTCTTTTAAATCAAAGCAAACCTTCAAATGACGTAAAATACAATTATTTATTTCCCCCAAAAATTACTTGTCTGCTCTCATACAAAGAACCACTATAGATGATAATTTCAGGGATAACGTTTAGAATTTGACGGTTTTACACTGACTTTGTTGAAGAAGTTAGTCTGGAGCTTTGAAACCAAGAATGTAATATGGAACTTAAATGCACTAAATGGGCATTTACAGGAATATATTATCGTGTCCAATTTAAGTAATAAGAACAACAACTATTACTATTGCTCCTTCATAAAGCAAAGGCATTTTGTATTCGCTTAGTCTCTGCAGTGATTGGTATAATATTGTATTAATGACTTGATCAATAGCTCCAGATAGTTTTGTTGCTCGAGAGAAGAAGGGAAAGTAACAGAGCTCACGTTTTCATCAGATAGACACATATGGTTGGCCTCACTAGGACTCGTCTTCTTCACATATCTTTTTCTCCTCCATCTTGTCCCAGCTTGTCGCTTTTTTCTTTCCTCTTTGATTTCATACCCAACTGCTCTCACATCCATATTGTCTTTGTCTCAAAGTCTGTCCAGTCTTTTCATATTCAGGTCTCTTTCTCTCCGTCTCATAGTCATTTTCCATTAAAGGCTTCATGTTTGACTTTGAGCTCTCTTAGGAGAACAGGTGTGTTCTGTTAACTTGGAGTGAGGCACACACACACACACACACACACACACACTTCACCTCTAGACAGAGAGACTTCTGTTTCTATGGGAAGACTCTCAGACAACTTGGGTACCGTCCAGCACAGCAAAGTAATTCAACATTTTGTTCTCGTCAGAATGAGACCTCTCAAGTTGAATAAATATAGTGGCTCACCTTGAGACCTGTGCTCATTAAAATGTCCTGGTTTCCGTGACCTGTGGGGACTCAAGTTGAGTCAATTAAGGTTCTGTTCCTTTGGACCCGGCTCAGAGAGAAATACTGTAGTTAGCTACTTCTGTTGTGGATTAAATAAGAAAAGGTTTTTAAACCTGGTGCCCAGACCACATGCTGTAATAATGCTTTTGTCATTTGGGTCCTATTGTAAACAGGTGATGCTGGTTAATAGAAAACAAGACATATGATATGACATATATATTACCTTGGATGTTCCCTTTGGCCTGTGGGAAATATTAACATGTATGTTTTCAGTATTTATGATGACGTTTACTCATCTAAACAAGGATTTTTAACAAATTGACATTAGAAATAGGTCTAATTGTTTGTTCCAGCCCCAATGTTTACTCTATGGTGTGTTTTTATTATTATTTATACCTCAATATTACTTCCCTGTAAGAGTGTGTGTGTCCAAGGCCAATGGAAGAAGGGACTATAAATAAATGATACAGTATTTATTCACTCGGGGGGTCATTATAACCGTTTTTAACAAAGGTTTAGTGAAAGTACTTTTTGTTTTAGCTCTATTTTTTTATACCTGTATCTTTAATGGATTTAAGACTTAATATCAATACTTCTACTACGTTTGAAAAATGTTCAACACTATTTTTTAACTGGGAAAATATCTTATGTTTAATACTTAATATTTTGCTCATTCATTCACATTTATTCTGGTCTAATGCAGAGGACTATTTCCACAAAAAAAGAGAATACATGATGGGATGAACGTCACTCACTGACTGGTCCTCAGTTACCTGTGGACCGTCTCGTAGACTCGGGCCAGGGTCTGATTGCAGCGCCTGCTGTTGCTCAGAGGAAAACCCATTTGAAACAGAGCGCTGTTTGACTAAAAGTTGAAATATGTTAACTTCAAACGCTCTTGAGATACACACACACAACAGGAGGTTACTTCTGTTCCACTGAGCAGAAGAGATGAAAACAGAAGCCTCCAGTGGAAATGCAGCCTCGCTGCTTTGGGAACGTTGAAGGAAATGATTGTTGCAGAGAGGATTGCTTGTGCATTTGACCGATTATTGCTTACCCGTTAATTTAGAGGCTGTAATTAACCACTGACAGTGAGTTACGAAAAAAACCGAATGAGCAGCCTCCCTGTTTCAGCTTCATTGTGCTATAATACCTGAGAAGAACTATTGATCACAAGACCGCTACTGATGACCTTTCTGTGTGTGTTATCAGTAATTACCTCATGCAGTCATATATATGTAGTCCCCTGGATTTGTATTGCTATAGCTTTTACTTTGTTGTATTTTACTTTGTTGTAAGATGACTGTTTTCAGTCTGTCCTGTGTAATTATCAGTCCTAAAAAAAGACTAATTAGTAAGTAGTAATCTTTAATAATATATCTATATAGCATTTTTACTTCTGTCACGTGGCATATATAGGTGCTACTATTAACAACTCATGGTAGCCTTGCTTTTTTTGTCCAGGTGCAATAATGTTCTCTATTTAAAAATATTAATACACAGCAAAAATGTTGCAAACACAATTATCAGAGCACCCTATCTTTATTCTCTCATAAGAATCATTAAAGAGGAATACCGTTTAGGCCTTGATGTACTTTATTTTTGCATAACAAGATCAAAAAAAGAAGAAGATATTTACAGTGGTAGGAATAACTTTGTTTAAAAATGTCTTCTATTTTCTTGTTCTACTCCAGTGCTAACACTGGGTTTCAATTCATTTATTTCCCATTCTGTGTTGTAAAGCAGTTTCTTGCAAAGGAGGGCGAAAGAGAGCGCCTTTTTTTTGTCATTCTTGCAAGTACAAGAACCTAGATCATTTAGTTAGTTTTTAATATATATATATATATATATATATATATATATATATATATATATATATATATATATATATATATATATATATATATATATATAGTAGGGGCATAGTATATGCATCTAAAGGAACTGTTATTGGTTTCCTTGAATCCTGACATACATTGAGTACAGCAGTACAGTTCTAGAGTTAGATATCCAACTTGTGCCTCAACCAGCTGATCATGGCATTAATATTCTTGGCTGCTGTTTATACCTCTTCAAGCACAGTGACCAAATCATTACAGAAAAGACCTGAGTAGCTTTTAATACATGGAACTGCTCCTTTACACCTATTATTGAGAGGTGTGCTTCACAGTAATACAGGTTTTAATTATATGTAGATTGAGTCCTGCTTTAAGGTCACCAATGTACATCAACTTAAACTTAATATACACTTGTGCCCTCTCCTGCAGTCTATCTTTGACCAGTAGATGGCAGCCCGACTACACTCCGCTGTAGAACAGAGCTGTCCATGGTGCTGAAGGGAACTCTCACTCTATCTCTCTGATCCACCTCGATACCTCCATCTATCTCGAACTCTTCGTCTCCCCACATCATCAGTCCATATATGTATCCGTTTGTCTCCTTGTCTGCCTGTCTGTCCAACAGCAGCAGCAGATGTGTGTTATGTCCAACGACCCTCTCCTCTTGGTTGAGACGACTTTTTCGGAGCGTATGCTGTTATGAAGACTCCCACCAGTAGATGTAAAAAAGGTTTTTTTGATAAATATATATGAAATGACTAAACTAGCCCTCTGCACCGAGAGCTACCAGCTTGATGGATGACTCACAGTAATGCTGTGAAATGGCTCAACCCACACACACACACGCACACGCACACAGCCACTCATTGCAAAACACACAACACACACTCATACCAACACACGCAGCACAGCACCCGAGCACACACACACACACACACACACACACACACACACACACGCACCGTGTGGCACGCACATGCACTGCAATACACACACACACGCATAGCGACATCAAAGTTCAGATGGTTAACTGCCTTTTAAAAGGAGGTTGCCAAGTGGAACACAATCTGCGTGGATTAATATGGTGGGAGATTAGCAACAAATCAATTATGAAATGTATTTAAAGCAAAAACAAGCTGTTGTAGCTTATAAATCCTGTAGCATGTGGTCAATGGACCTGCGGGGCTGTGGAGAGTCTGGAGCAACATGAGGATTAGCTCAAATTCATTGTTCATCGTGCAGCAGCCAGCAGCGAGAGTATACAGCGAGCTAAACATCCATGACAACAATGCTAAAACACTCCTCTGTCCATGTCTATGGTGTTCTGTAATGTGTTCTGTATCATATATAAAACAATATTAATATTAAGACCACGTTTAAAGGGGTGTTTATAGGCCCAGGATCTACCAACATGGGAACAAGGAGTACATCCTCATCTAAGTCGGACACATCTTGTGGTCATGCCACAAAAGCTCCAGGTCAGTTCTCGGAGTCTCTATTTGGGGCTCCCGCTCCCTTGCTTCTCTTTTCCAAGGTGCGACAGCATCGGGGGACACTTTCTGTGAAATACTGTTACGGGCCGAATCGGAGTGACGTATAATTTGCATTTGCCTCTAAACGCTGCTGCTGCTGGTCGTCTCAGTGGATCAGCCGGCTCAGTCTCCACGTCGTGTCGGTAGCGTTGTAATCTTGTAAGCGTGATCCTCTGCACATGCCACGAGGGGCCGAGGATCAATAACTGGCTTGCGGTTCCGTTTGGGGTGCGTACACGCGCACACACGCACACACACACACACACACACACACACACACACACACACACACACACACACACACACGAGCACAAACCCCTCACATCCGCCATAGATGAGAGAATCAGAGTGTTGTTCATTTGGCACCGAGATTGATTGGCAGGAAGGAGAGGGCGGTGATTTTTTTGTGTTCAACACCATGTCACCTTCTCAAAATCACAGTGCTTGAAAGTATATTTTGTGTGTGTGTGTGTTTGGCGCGTACACACACACACACAGACTCACACACAATATGGAGCCCATTGCTTCCCCTTTTTCTTTCCTTCGTGTCTTTTTGCCTTTTTATAGAAGTGTTTCCTCATTTTTCTTTCACGCAGCCCCTTATTCCTATTTACTCTATTCTTTTCTTTCTTTTCTTTCTTTTTTTCCCGAAAATATATTTTGCTCACTTCACCCTTTTACCAACCGCCTCCTCATTTCTCATTCCATCCCTCATTTGACTCTCCTTGCCCTTTCATTTCCTCTCTTTCCTCTCTCTATTCTCTCCCTCTTTTCCATCCCCTTCCACTAAAACCCCGTGTCCCCTTTTTTCTCTTCTCATTCCTTCTTCTCTCCTTTAGCTCTCCCAATTTCCTTTCACCGTATTTTACCTCCCCCCCCATTTTTCTTTCTTTGTATCTCTATTTTCCTTCTTTCCTTTTATCCGATTCCTCCTTCCCTAACTTAGCCTGCACTGAATCCCTCCTTCCATCCCTCTTTGCACCTTTCTTTCTCCTGACACTGCTCTTTCTGACCTCCTGCCCTCTCCTTTCCTCACCCTCATTGTGTTACTCTGTTCTCCTTCCTCCCTTTCCTCTCTCCATTGCTCTTTTCCAATTCCCCCATCCCTCTTTCTTTCCCATCTCCCCCTCGTCTCCTTTTATTGAAATTCCTTTCTTTCATCCATCACATCTTGCTCCACCTCTTCCTGGATCTTACCGTACATTGTTCTTTTCTCCTCCCTATATTCTTTGTATGCATCCTCCTCTTATTCCCTCAGCCTGAAATTCCAGTCCTTCTCTCTTTCTTTCTCTTATCCACCTTTCATAAACCTGTCTGACCTTCCTCCCTCCTCTCTTCTTCATCCATGTTTTCCTCTCCCACTCATTCCTTTACTATTTTCTGCTCTATCTTTCTCATCCTTTTTTCCTGTCATCCCTTCCTCCCTGTATCCCCCCCCCCCATTCTCTCCTCTTCCACTATCCTCCACTTTTCCTCTCACTCTTTTACTTCCCCGACTAACACCTCTCTCTCTCTTCCTCTCATCTCCTCCCTCTCCCTCCCTCTCTCTCTCGCTCTCTCCCTCTCTCCCCTCCCTTTCACTCAGTCGTCGCTCGCTCGCTGTGCTGTGCGGACCTACCAAGCAACTCTCTCTCCTCTCATTCACTGAATCTCTTAATCTCTCTTTCTCTCTCTCCTCCGGTCCTCCGGTCTCTGCTATGACAGCTCACACCAGCAGCGTGTTGCCCGATCTCAGACCAGCAACCCGTCACCGGTCATCCTGTCCACACGTTAACATGGACATGTGTGTGTGGGTTATTCGTGATTGATCTTATAGGGTGTCATTCTTTTTTGTTGTTGTATAAAAACGAAAGGAAAAGGAGGAGGGGGGCGGCCGTCCTCTTTCACCCCCCTCCGCTTCCTTCAACCAAGGTGGGGAGAAGGCTTTAACATTAAGCCAGCTTGGATTTATTTAACAGCAAAATGACGGATTTGGGAGCGCCGGACATGCTGTTGAAGAGGTTGAACGTGAAGAAAACGGGCAGGCTGAGACGCGACCTCCCGCTTCTCGTCCTGCTGGGGCTCCTCTTCGGGGATTTCTCCTCCTCCAATGGTGAGTTTTTGGAGGGTTTCGGTTTGTCTGCGTGCTTGGGTGCATGCCTGGGCGCTTGCATGCCCGCGCATATGTGTGTGTGTGTGTGTGTGTGCGCGCATTTCTTGGAAGGGATCCGAATATTCGCAGGTTGGTTTCGTTTGAGTGTGAGCGCCCACACGAGATTAAGTGGAAAGAAAAAGGTGGTGAATTCGTTCCGTTTCGTTGCTGCGGAAAACGATCGTGCATGTGTGTCTATGTGAGTGTGTACGTGTCTAAGGGTGTGTGTGTGTGTGTGTGTGTGTGTGTGTGTGCTTTTGGGAGTGCGTGTTTGATATAGCGAGAATGAGAGCGGTGGGTTATATATATATATATTGTGTGTGTGTGTGTGTGTTTGTATGTATGTGTGTGTGCTCATGCGGGGGCATGAGAAAGAGAGTGCAGTGCCCAACTTGGACACAATGTTACATCTGGGGAACAGTGTCGGCATGCTTATTGTTGGGGCCTCTATGATGTGCAGATTGTGTTACCAAATCAAACAAAGCAACTTTAAAACAAACCACACTCAAACCAGACTTCATGCAGTTTCTACAATAGACATCAGGGGGATCACAGCTGGAACGCAAACGGTTAAAATGTTGTTTGGGATGAGGCAACATCTTGGCAACTAACTTAATAACCTGTGTTCCTCCAGTTGAGCAGACTCCGAGAGATGAGGTAACATTCTTCCTGGAGGGCATTTGGAGAGGAAATCCCACGCTCACTGTACAACATGATTTTGTGGAGTCACCACACACAGAGGAGCGGTTGTGTCAGTGTAGAAAGTCTGCTGGTAAGACAGGGAATTGATGCTGTGTGTCAGCAGCCCAGCAGGTCTTTGTTGGAGGGGATTTAGTCATGGAAACATGGAGAGAGAAGAGAGCGTTAACATTCTCCTCGTTCGGTGGCAGCGTTACTGTTACTTTGTTTATCAATAGCTTCTCTGTGTGCACTAATCCTCCCTCTCTTTCTCAATGCTTGACCCTCTGCACTGCTCTCTCTCAATCACTCTCTCTCTCACACCCACACACACACACACACACACACACACACACACACACACACACACACACACACACACACACATGCACACATCTGTCAGATTTTCCTTCTCTACGAAACACAACAAAATCATTTCTTGCAGTTCTTCATGTGTGTAACCACGTTTTGTTCGTGTGTAGTGTCCATTTGTTTCCCTGATCACCAATCTATCTCTGAGTGTTGCACACTGAGCATTTATTGTGTGTGTGTGTGTCTGTTATCTTTATGTGTATTCCCCTGTCACGCATGCAGACTGTGCGCCGGAAATGGAGAAATTGAAGTAAAAGTGCGATTGTAGGAACATTTTGCATGTTGATGAATATGATGATGGCTTGGTTAAGCTGTTTGGACTGACCGCTTCTTCTTATCACCTGCGCTTCATCTTTCAATACAATCTGTGTGTGCACTTGTTTGTGTCTATGTTCCCTACGTTGTATTTCAGCTCTAAATCTGCATTTTTTCCTCCAGTCATAAGCAATTTTATAGTTACACTATGTATGATGAGGATTGTAAATTAAATTCTTTTCAATTTAAGAAAATGTACAATATGTCATATTTCATTAATTTTTTCAATGACTTTTCCAAAAACCCATACAATGGCCTCAAATGAAACTGTTCTGTGTCACATTAGTACTTTAGGATGAGCGGCGTACCTGCAGCTATTTTAGGTATCGAAGAGTTAAACACACAAAGACAAATTATGAAAATTAAAGGGCACGCTGACATCTGGAAAGACAGACGGAGGCTGGCAATAATTTATTTCGTCAAACCTCAAACTGCAGATGGTTGCCAGCCTTTTAAATCTGCTGCACATTTTTAATTATTGATTGTCTGTCAACTTAAAAAAATCTTTAAAAAGTCCGGTATCTTTAGACATGAACTAAAAAACAACAACAACCCAGGCAGCATTAGATAATTAAAAAGTTATAACAATAATATTTTAATTTTTTACATGTTTTTCGCATTCTCAATGCCAGAGTGAGCTTCATTTCCTGTTCTTGTTTTGACAATTATATTAGTTTTTTATTTAAATCTCAAAAGTAATTATTTCTATAATTAAAATGTATTAGTAAATCGATCATGGCAATAATACACACTAATACATACTAACCCCCCCCTCCCCCCCCAAAATATATATTTCGGATTGAGCAACATTGGCTCATTCATACAAAAAAAAGTATGTTCATTCTGAATCATCATTTCTCTTTTTTAAATGCCCATGTGACAATACTGCCCCACTGTTGTACAATCTTTACATATAATTAGCTGCCAATCTGTGCTGTGAGAAATTACATCAACAGGTTGTTTCAGCCAAAACTCGTCCAATTGTGGAACCATTTCCTCGTCCCATAAAACCCGGCTAGTGCTTTGACTGTATAATTGCTATATTTTTAACTATACTCTGCAGGGGACTGTACAAAAACATCACACACACACACACACACACACACACACACACACACACACACACACACACACACACACACACACACACACACACACACACACACACACACACACACACACACACACACACACACACACACACACACACACACACACACACACACACACACAGACCTCCACTGGGACCAAGACTCACTTGTTCATGTAGAGACATAAACAGGCACTCACAGACACATAGATAGGTCATTTCAGTACTGAGATATTTTCATGTTTTAACCTTATACGGACATTAAAACCTTGAACGCACGCACGCACATGCACACGCTGACAATTAGCTGACATTGAATCATTCCCAAACAAGAAGATATTGGGACTAGCTGTCTCTCTGCCGGGCATACTATTATCACACAAATGGGAAATAGACACACACACACGCACACGCACATTGTTCCTGTGGATGAGAAGATGGCTAATTAAACAGAGCTATCTGCCCAATTCAAATTCACTGTAGGTACAAACACTGAGGGTACTAGATAGAAGAAGTGTGACATTTGTGACAATTCAGAAAGCATAATGAAATGTGAAATGATAAGAGTGTATATGTCAGAGATGATGATATCCTCCCCTTGTCAAGTCATCTGTTATCATACAACAGGGGTCCTGCACTTAGGTCACATGCTGACACCGAAGCTAGCCCTACGCATATCTGCGTATAACTACATTATAGTGTGTCATAAACTATTTTTTAAATGCTTGTATATTGTTTTCAACTGCTAAATAGGGTAAATGTGTAACTGCATTGGTTGAATCGTAGCTTATTGGGATTCAGCATAAGTTTTCCTTGTGAAACCAAACAGAAGACTTCAGATCATTAAAGTATACATTCTGATCGATAGTAAACATGCTCCCCAGGTGCTCTGAGTTTCTCATGAGTACAGTGTCTTTTGTGTGTATAGATTTCTTTGCAGCCTCATTTTAAATTGGTGTGTCTTGCATGCACATTTATGTGGGATTCTCTTTGTCCGTGTGTTTAAATAATTGTCTGCTCCCTATGTATGAGAAGCATGGGAGCACTTATAACTTTCACCTCTACGTGGGAGAGACACACGACACACACTCACACTTGCACAGACAGAGAGACATTTTGGTAAATGTTTTTTAGGTTGCTTGTATAATTGAATTCCCCCAGTCGCACGAAAGTTTACACACAGTTCAAACGATCCGAGCTTGAGAAAAGATCATGGAACCCTCTACGTGTGTTTGTCAGAAAGAGTGAGTCATTTTACTGAGTACTGATGAGGGTCCTTCTTGTTATCCAGTGAGACGCACACACAATAATCCAGTTAACTCCCGCAGAGATTTTTTAAATATACAGTAGGTGCAGAACATGAACCATCAAAGAAAATGCACACTTCATGTAAAGTGTGTGCATGAGTCATAATGCTCAAGATGCTGGAGAGGAAAAGGTATTTTTTTTGCCATCAATGCTGGCTTGAAAATGAGCGAGTAATCTATCTTTATAGTGTTCAAATGACAGAACTTTTAAAAGAGCTATGGCCTACATAGATTATACTAATGCAGGGGGAGAGAGCAGAGACTTTGTGTGAAGACAGAGAGAGAGATTGAGACAGTCAGAGATCAGAGCAAGTGTGTTAAAGAGACATTGCAATAGAGAGGAAAGAGAGGCCCTGCTATGCACTGGGAGACAAAGTGAAAGAGAAAATGAAAATGTATTCCCCAGCAGATGCGATTAATCAGGAATGACTTTTCCATCTTGTGCTGCTCGGCTAGTAATGTCTGGCATTAAGTAATGACATCATAACCCTGTCTGCCCGGAATTTATACCTCCTGATATTGAGGGAAATCCACCGAGCTCCACTGAAGACACGAGCATGCGGGGCTTTAAAATCTGTGGATATTAATGACTGGACTCAAATATTTCATGTTTGCAGTAAATACTGCATCACACAGAAGAATTGTACGTCTATCCGTCATTTTGAATCATAGAGGACAGCATGTAAAAAGGGAAATAAGAGCATGTGTATATCATATGAAATAGCATGACAAAGCTTGAAATTATGAACGTCATAAAAGTGCTGTTGCATAGCATAGCGGCCCAATTGTGCTTTACCATCCATTAGTATGCCTGAGTAAATGCCATGTCTCGTGTATTTGTCAGGCTCATTTTCTGAACTTCCTTATGAATGTTTTTCCCACCTGAAATCTTGAAACTAAACTAATGGAGACAACTACGTTCATATTTTTTTTACTGTTAGCTTTGCCTGCAACATCCAGCATCTAAAAAAAGATCTATAGTATGCTATTAAAACCCCAAATAGATGCCAGCGTGAGCAATGCGCTAGAGCAGGCTATACAATTATGATTTACATCATGGGTTAACAACATTTTTATTTAAACAGCTATAGAGCTTTAATGCGGCCACTTTTGCGTAGCAGTTTGTTGCTGTTTTTCAGTACCTTGTGGTGCAGACGCCTCGCTGTGGTGCGATCTGATGGTTATTCCATAATACAGGATTACTCAGCCAGCCAGCTCTAATATGACTAATATTAGAGCTGTTAGCATTAACCAACAGGACTAATATCCTAATGTCCTGTTGGTTAATGCTAACTTTCCAGAGAGTGAGTGACATGCCGCCGCAGGGGAACGTGAACGAGGCACAACAGACACTCGCTGAACAGATACGGCGTGTGGAGCGGACCTTCCCGGACTCTTTAGTTATTGTACTCGGGGATTTTAACAAAGGAAACCTCAGCCACGAACTCCCTAAATATAGACAGTTAATTAAATGCCCTACCAGAGAGAAGAGCATTCTGGACCACTGCTACACAACAATCAGCAGGGCCTATCACGCCGTCCCTCGAGCTGCACTGGGAAACTCTGACCACGTCATGGTTCATCTGATTCCCTCATACAGGCAGAGACTAAAGCTCTGCAAACCTGTGGTGAGGAAGTTCAAGAAGTGGACCAGTGAGGCTCTGGAGGATCTACGGGCGTGCTTTGACTGTACTGACTGGGATGTCTTCAGGACTGCTACCAACAGCCTGGATGAGTACACAGAGGCTGTAACTTCCTACATCAGCTTCTGTGAGGACAGCTGTATTCCATCCAGCTCCAGGGTGAGTTATAACAACGACAAACCCTGGTTCACAGCGGAGCTCAGGAAGCTAAGACTGCAGAAGGACCAGGCATTCAGGAGTGGGGACAAGGACCTGTACACAGAGTCCAAATACAGGTTTAGCAAGGCGGTGAGAGATGCTAAACGACTGTACTCTGAGAAACTGCAACAGCAGCTCTCAGCAAACGACTCTGCTTCTGTCTGGAGAGGGCTCAGGCAGATCACCAACTACAAGCCCAAATCACCCCACTCCATGAACAATGTGCTTCTGGCAGACGAGCTAAATGAGTTCTACTGCCGCTTTGAAAGACAATGGAGCAGTCCTGAGACCATCCCCACAGCCCCACCAACAAGCCACAGACCATCAGCCCACCCTCCCCAGCCCATCAGGGGCTCACACCTCTGGAGCACCCTCCATCAACTCAGCGACGCCCTCGTCATCCTGGAGAGCCGTCAACAGGCTGTTTAAAAGCAGAACCCCGCAGCAGCGGGCCCGGACTCCGTCTCCCCCTCCACCCTGAAGCACTGTGCGGACCAGCTGTCTCCGGTGTTCACCGACATCTTCAACACCTCCCTGGAGACATGCCACGTTCCAGCCTGCTTCAAGGCCTCCACCATCATCCCGTCCCCAAAAACCCAAGATCACAGGACTCAATGACTACAGGCCCGTCGCCTGACCTCTGTGGTCATGAAGTCCTTGAACGCTTGGTCCTGTCACACCTCAAGACCATCACCGACCCACTCCTGGACCCCTGCAGTTCGCCTACAGAGCCAACAGGTCTGCAGACGATGCAGTCAACATGGCCCTTCACTACATCCTCCAGCATCTGGACTCCCGAGGAACCTACGCCAGGATCCTGTTTGTGGACTTCAGCTCTGCCTTCAATTCCATCATCCCGTCCCTGTTGCAGGACAAGCTCTCCCAGCTGCACGTGCCCGACTCCACCTGCAGGTGGATCACAGACTTCCTGACCGACAGGAAGCAGCACGTGAGGCTGGGGAAACACGTCTCAGGCTCCCGGACCACCAGCACGGGTTCCCCAAGGCTGTGTTCTCTCCCTCTGCTGTTCTCCTGTACACCAACAGCTGCACCTCCAGTCACCAGGCCGTCAAGCTCCTAAACCTCGCGCACGCCACCACCCTCATTGGACTCATCTCTGGCGGTCACGACACCGCCTACAGGTGGGAGACTGACCACCTGGTGACCTGGTGCAGCCAGAACAACCTGGAGCTCAACGCCTGAAGACAGTGGAGATGGTTGTGGATTTCAGGAGGAATGCAGCCCACCCGCCCTCTCATCCTGTGTGACTCCCCGACGCTGTGGAGTCCTACCGCTTCCTGGGCTCCATCATCTCCCAGGACCTCAAGTGGGAGCTGAACATCGGCTCCATCTCCAAGAAGGCCCAGCAGAGGATGTTCTTCCTGAGGCAGCTGAGGAAATTCAACCTGCCAGGGAAGATGATGGTACAGTTCTACACGGCCATCGTTGAGTCCATCATCTGCTCCTCCATCACCGCCTGGCACCCTCCAGCCACAGCCAAAGACAAGCGCAGGCTGCAGTGCATCATCCGCCGGCCGAGAGGGTTATCGGCTGCAATCTGCCTTCCTCCAGGTCCTGTTCACTTCCAGGTCACTGAAGCGGCCAGAAAGATTGTCGCCGACCCTCCCACCCTGGACACTCCTGTTCGAGTCCCTCCTCGGGAGGAGGCTGCGTCCATCATGGCCACGACCTCCCGCCACACCAATAGCTTTTTCCGACGGCGGTCGGGCTCATCAATGGACCCCGGGACTGACTGACTGTCACCCCCAGGACTACCACCTCTTCTTCCACCTTCCTCTCTCCTCCTTCTTCCCGCTCCTTCCTCTTCCTCCTCCTCCCTCTTCCTCCCACTCCTCCTCCCTCCTTGCGTTGATTGTTGTTTGTCATGTCCAAATGTTGCACCTTCCACCAAAAAAAATTCCTCGTTTGTTTGTGAAAACATTCATTCTTTGGCAATAAACCTGTTTCTGATTCTGATTCTGATTCTGATTCTGACTACATTGAGCGAAACTTTTCTTTTCCTTCAACTATGATTCAACACTAACTTCTAAGCCAACACAACTTGCCAGCTAGCCTTAAAATAACTTCAAAAATACGTCATCATGGTTGCTAATGGGAAAGGGGTTCATAGTTGTGCAGCAGCTGGAGCCCTTTGTGGCAATGCACTCACTGCATCACCTAATTGGTCTTATTGAAATGAATGAGGATGCAGTATCATTTTTTAATATAGGGCCATTGCCGGTGTTGATATAAACCTGTGCCATATTCAGGGCTCTCAAGTGTCACGAATCACGCATTTCGGTCTTAAGTCACGCACTCCCGCCACACATCGTAATTCTCACGCTGAAAAAAACTCTCAGCTATTTAATGTTTTAATGTGCCGCAGCGCGCAAACATGAGCCGCGCTGCCCTCACCGTGGAGGAATCAAGCGCTCCCCTGGAGTTCTGCTGTGAGGAGCCACTTATCAGCCAATCAAAAAAAAGAAATGGGCTACACAATTGCCAATACGGAAAAAAACACGTATCTGTTGTATCTGGGTAAGATTTAATCCAGCAACCAATGAAAATAAAGCAATATAAAGGGGGGGGGGGGGGGGTGCTGCTGATGGAAATGTCACTCTTGCCTGTCTTCAAAACTAGAGAAAAATAACACGGATAAAAGTAATATGGTAATTACTGATACAGGTAGGGAAAGTCACTTTTTTTTATGAGAGTGCAGGGTCAGCTTTTAGAAGCTGGTTTGGATTTCGTGCTTTGCTTCGCCACACATAAGCAGGGTGGACATTTTTAGCTTGAACAACTATCCTGTACACGGCTGAATGATAATGGCTATCCGTTTTACCACCCTGCAGCTTTAAGCCTCTGTTGGTTTGGCGCCGCTTTCCACTGAACATAGTGGCTAATGTATCTGTTAATGTAACACTTTTTCTGTTATATTATTTCCCCTTTGGCTTTCTGTTAGCATGACACTTTCTATAAGCTGTAGGCTAATGGCTGGCTAGCGGGCTAACATTAATGGGCTAATGTGTCTGTTAATGTTACATTAGTGTTATTTCAGTTATTCTCTCGCTTAGTTCCAGGGTTTAAGGGCATAGTGTATGTGAATGTATGTGTGATAGAGAGAGACACTTTTACAGCACACCTACGCTGTGTGTGTGCGCTTGTTTGTTTGTGTGTGTGTGTGCACGCTCTACATATGGAGCCAATGAGTACATTTCCATTTCAAAGCAACGAGTCAGCAGCAGCAGCAGCTACTTTCATCCATTAATGTGATTTTAGGGAGAGAATGAGACAGTGAGACACACAGAAAAAAAACATAGAGCCACAGTAATAACTAGAACGGGCACTCGGTAGAGCGCATACCTTCGCATATCACATGATTGGGCATTGAATTATGAACATTTTGGCATTAGTTGCATGCCAATTGGACAAAAATGTATGGTGCTATGGTAAAAAAAAGATGTTGACCTTTCCATGACCTTGACCTTGACCTTTGACCCGATTGATCCCAAAATCTAATCAACTGGTCCCCGGATAATAACCAATCATCCCATCAAATTTCATGCGATTCAGTTCAATACTTTTTGAGTTCTGCGAAAGATTTTGACCTGTTCATGACCCTTGACCTTTGACCCGATCGATCCCAAAATCTCATCAACTGGTCCCCGGATAATAAACAATCATCCCACCAAATTTCATGCGATTCGGTTCAATACTTTTTGAGTTTTGCGAATAACACACATACAAATAAATAAATAAATAAATACACGGCGATCAAAACATAACCTTCCGGCATTTTCAATGCGAAGGTAATTACTCCCCCGGTTGGAAAAAGGTTCAGATGTTTAGTATTTTGTGTTCCTCTCTCACTGAAGGTATTTCCTTCTGTTGTTAAATCGAATTATGTCCACTCCACTTATCTGCTGAGCAGTCCAGCTGTCGCTCATATTAATGGGTTTACCGCTCTGTAAAATGTGTGTTGTTGTTGTTGCACTACTTTATCTGTTAGAAGTTATAAAGGCTGCATGAGATGAATCACTTTAAATAGTCTGTTAATGTGAGTGTTTGTCTCAAAAATATTTGGGTTAGTTGAAGATCTGTGTGTGGTTGTGTGCGTGTGTGTTTCTGTGTGTTAGGGGGAGTCGTGATGGGATTATTTTGTGCTTGAATGCCCTTTTGTGTGTAAATGTCCATGCGTTAGCTAAAAGTGTGTGTGCCACTGACTCTAGACATCATGTCTGTGTACACAGCTTTTCTAAGTGCAGTCATGCGAACGCTGTACAAGCTGTGTGCCATATAAATGTAGTGTTGCAAGTCGTTTCTGTATGTGTATTAGTGTTTGCTTGTTTACACAGGTTTGCATGAGTGGGTGCATTTGCGTGTGTGTCCATGCAAAAAAATTTAAACGGTGTTTCCAGAAATTATGGAAGTTTGCATGTGCAAATGAGCTCAGGCAGAGCCCTGGGTACCAACATATAGAACATATGTGACGATCAGTCAGGGATTGTTTATAGTTGGAGCCCTGTGGTTTTCTGCAATTGCACGTTTGGTAAGATTTCTTGATGCGTGTCCGCATTGACAGCCGGCATGTTTGTGTGTAAATCAGTGTTAATGCATTTTGGAAGGAGCATGTGTGTCATCTGATAAATGCATTTGCCACAGGCTATCATTGTTTCAGTCGTATCATTCATATTCTATCCATTTTTAATGATCGGTAATAGTCGCTAGCAGTGTCGAACATGCATTGCAAGGACACGGCAACAAAGACAAGGTCCCGTGGTGCACAAAGCAAGGAAGGCAGAGGAAGGGAGGCTGAACAAGCGATTGGGAGAGTTCTAAACCGGGAGGGTGTTAATATATGTTAGCTTGTTGGAAACCAACATCATAGGAGTGCTGCTGAAAAGGTCCCGCGATACACTGTGACACTGCAGCGCAGGCCTACAGGGATGGCAGTGAGAGAGGGAGAGAGAGAGAGGGGGAGAGAGAGAGAGGGAGGGGGAGGAGGTGAGAAACTGGCCAGCAGGCTCGCTGACGGACTAACTGTCAGTTTGCTTTTGCAACTAAATGATGGACTGGTTGTTAAGTTGATTGACTGACTTGATGGCTGATTGGTTGTGTTACAGGCCGGCTACGTAACTGACTGAGACAATTGCTGATTTGTTGAATGCTTTTTTCAAGGGACTGTGGTAACGGCAGAGCAGGTGAGGAGAGGAGAAGCGAGAGAGAGAGAGAGCAGATGGAGAGTTGGAGAGAGACCTCTAAAATGTGTTTAAACTCAACAAAAACGTTTGAAATTAGTTTCCAGGGTCCAAAGGCCAAGAAAAGTATTAATCACATCATGGTTGTTAAATTATTTCTTGTTGAATTGAGTTTTTATTGTTTCCATTAAAGACCACAATGTGCTTTATTATCAATGCTTCCTTGTGCCAACCTTTGGGGAAATAGCTGGATTATATCCACCGAAATCCCGTCGAATAAAATTGATCTTAATCGAATTGAATTGTGTTAAACTAAATTAAATGACATAGTGCAATGGAAACATTTGAAACAATTCATCAATTCAAGAAAAAGAAGAAGATTTAAATGGTTTTAGGGTGAAGCTCTGGGGTTCTAATGCCATGCCGACATCTCGAAGTATGAACTGAGCAATATTGCGCTGTCACCTGGAGAAGAAAGAGAGATTGATGGAGAGACAGAGAAATGATGAGTGTCAAAGGAGGATTGAGGAAGGGAATACGGGAGGGGGTTGAGGAGGCCAGAGGGAAAGAGGAGGAGGAGCAGGAGGAGAAGGAGGAGGAAGAGGAGGAGGGAAGACCTTAAGCCGTGTGATAAGGCAATAATAAAGGAAAAGTTGTAAAAGGCTCCAAGATTCGAGCAGAGCAATATCACCGACACACACTTGCGGTCCTCTCACTCGCACACACACATTCTCGCTCTTTATCTGGCTCTTTTTCTCTCTATCACGCACACAAACACACACTCACACACTCACACTTGTTTGAACATTGATGTTGCAGTGTCCTTTCCAGGCCATTACATCTGAACGTCAATCGCTTACTTCTGTCTGACAAATGATGGCGTTTATCTTTGTCCCTGTCTGTCTGCCCACCTGTCTTCAGTCCTGCTCTAAAATGTAAGGAATGCTTTCGTCTTGCTCTGCTTTTCAGACGAGTGACGGGTGCTTTGAACAATGTTCTTCACTTAAACATGTTCTACTCCTTCCGCATCTTGCCAGCGAGCCAGGACGAGGGTCCCTGAGCACATCTTCAGCACATTAGACAATAAGCTGTTTCTATGAGGAGTTTCAAGTAGTGCTTCTTGAATGTCAAAAAGCGAGCTCTTCTCCCTCTCTCTCTCTCTCTCTCTCACACACACATTCTTTTCCCTTCGCGCTCCACTCATCTCTTATCTCATCTCCGACTCTTGGTTCTTCTTTCTACAGTTTATGTATCAAACCCTTTCTCCTTCTTTTCCTCCACCCTTCATTCCAACATATGTTTCCTCACTTTCTGACCTCCTTCTCGTCCTCCATCTCTCTCAATCTTTCTCTCCCTCTGTCCCCTTCTGTCCTTCCTCTCTCGACAACTTCCTCCACCTCACTCCTTCTCATCTCGTTGATTTCGTTGGGCGTCTCTTTCTCCTCTCTCTCTCTGCCCTTTCGAGTCCTTTGATTAGGTTGTTGGCATTTTCATTGAGATGTCTATATGACAACTGAAATAACTCTCCTGTCACAGTCTCATCTGGCCTCTATCTATTTCTTCTCCTCTCCCTCTTCGTTCTCCACTTCTACTCCGCGGCATTTCCTCTGCTCTCGACCAACCTTTTATTTCTGCGCTCCATTTTATCCTCTTCCTGTGCTGCTCTCTTGCTTCCCTGCCAACATTCCTCTCAGTTTCTCCTCTCTCCTCCTCTCTCAGTATCTCTGTCTGTCTCATCCTCAACCCTTTTAACATTTCTGCACCTCAGCATCGCTATCTGAACCCCCTCCTTCTTGTTTTTGTCTGCTGTTTCATTATTCTTTCCCTTCTACTTTAAATTGCCCCTCTCTTTCCGTGGCCATTTCCGTCGATCGTTTGTCTAAATGTCCGATGGCCACTTCAGCCACTGTTGGCATTACACACGGCTTTCTGTTCGCTATCACAGAACAGGGACACAGAGGTAGGGCGAGTGTGCGGTTGCGGTGGTGGCGGGGAGGGCCTTGGCTGACGCTGCAGTTTTCTTGTGTTTCTGGCAGGGAATAGAACGAAGATGATGTCTGAAAATAGAGAGAACATGTTACAAAATGATATGTGGTGTTGAGCGGGTGAAAGAGGAGGGAGAGGGAGTGAGTCGGCTTATAGAGGAGAAGAATTAGATAAGAGGTGTCGAGGGAGAGAGGTGACAAGAAGAAGAAAAAAGGGAGGAAAAGAAGATAAATAAAGGGAGAGGGAGAGCCTTCATGTCTACACGGCTGTAATCTGTTGATGGTCGAGGGGAAGCGGACAAGAAGCCATTATCTCTGTCAGACTTCGCCTGAGCTGCGGCTGCATGGCACTGCGTGCTGCTCGTGTCAAAGCAGCTTACAGTCGTGTACCCTGGATGCCCCGACACCCGTAGGGAAACACGATGGCCCATCACGAAAGAGAAGAGGAGATGATAAGATATGAACAGATATAACTTGATTATAAGAATACATATAGTATGACTATCCAGCAGGGGAGAGATCAATGCCAAGTGTGGAGTTATCATCTCTCATGAAGAAGTTTTAGTGATGACTAACTCGTCCAAGCTCGCCACGAATGGACTTTAAGTTACTCGCTAGCATAGCAACATTTAAGAAGACATGAAATGGGAAGGTTTTGGCACTAGTAGTGCCCAAATATATTAAATTAAAACAACCTCGCACAAAATAAGATTTCTAAAAGTTGTTTAACCCTCCTGTTACCTTTAGGGTCAATTTGACCCCATTCAATGTTTAATATCGGTGTTCTTTCGGGTCAATTTGACCCCAGGCTGTTTTTTTTTCTCTGTCAAACATAAGAAATATCAACTTTTTTATATATTTAAAGGGCTATTTAGGTAGTCAACAAACAAACATAAAGTACCTCACACTTAAACTTGGGAAACAATATTAATTCTAATAATTTTCTGGAGGTTTTAATTGCTGGGGTCAAATTGACCCCGAGGGTAAAATATGTCAGTAAATATAAAGGTAACAGGAGGGTTAAACATTGAATGGGGTCAAATTGACCCGAAGGTAACAGGAGGGTTAAAACACAGATATGACCAAATTATTAGCGTAATTTATACCTAGCTATCTAGCAAGCAAGCCACAATTAAATAAATAATATACAAAATGAACTTGATGCTGTTACGATCTCAGACACTTAGGAAGTAGGACCCAATTGCACGACCCGGGAGACAGAGATAGAGATAAAGTATTTAGTACTTTTATTTTTCTTCGGTTGAACAAACAAAATGAAAGCACGTAGTGAGGGATCAAAACTTTAAGAGCACAACATAACCCGACCTGATCATGGCAAAGACCAGACGAACTGACAAGGAACACTGGGAGACAAGGGAATTTAAGCACATGGTAACAAGACACAGGTGGGACCAATCAGGGGCGGGCTGACACTGACTGAGCATAGGAGACAGGTGTGTGATGACAGGTGAAAACAATCAGGAAGCCTGGAATGAGAGAAATCGAACATAAATGTCCTGAACCTTTCTAGCATATCTGTCTGTGCACAACAGTACCCCCAGTACTCTAGGGGCCAACTCCTGATGGCCCAGGCTGATCTGTAAAAGTCGTGGATAAGAGTCTTGTCTGAAGCTGTTAAATGAAGGAAGCTATCCAGCTCAGCCCTGTGACAACCAGACGTAACCAGTCCACCAGGAATTGCTTGCCCCTCTAATACGGACCTCCCTATTACGGACCTCCAGTAGCTTACGGACCTTAGAACGCCACCCTTCAAAGAACTGGGGGCGGTGGAGGGGCTTGGAAGCGAGAAACCAAGTGTGCTCTCACACCGGCACAGCTTTTTACTGCGATTTTACCGAACGTTGAAACGCGGCGCACTCAAAGGTCCTGGGCACCTCAAGGTCCTGTTGCAAGCGCAAGTACCGACGCCGGGTTGATGACTCTGGACACTGGAAACGGACCCACAAACTCGGAGCCAGTTTCTTTGAGGCGACATGGGCTGGAGTGGTAAGTTTGCAGAGAGCCAAACCTTTTGGCCTGACTGTAGAGGGAGTTTAATTTGCGACTCATGGCTGCGATGAACGTCGTCCGCAACAGCCCTCTCTATCCGAGCTGAACTTCGGAGAGAGACTTAGCACCAGCCCAAACTCTGCGACAACGCCTGCTGATCATCATGGCATGTGCCGATGGAACCATCACCTCTTCCTCGCCATCACCTCGAGGGAAGAGAGAGGAAAAAAATTGACACGGAAACCAGAGACAGAGGGCTGGTGGTGGAGAAGGTATGGGAAAAGTCTCTCGGGCTGTGAGGTGCATCACCCAGGTGGGTTCCGGTCTGGTGGACCGATGAGACTAGACCTAGTAGTTCTGGGTTCCACTGTCCATTTTCACTTTTAGTGATATCCTGATGGATGACAGATGAGGATGGCCATTGGACGGTGACACCTCTTTCCAGAAAGAAAACTCTTGGCACCCCTAAGGAAATAATTGTGACCATGTCGGAAACAATGTCATTACACTGACCATCATCCATACTATAGATTCTCATGGAGTGTCAATGGGATGAAGTTCACATGGGATGAATGATCATTGGCTGAGGAAGCTTGGTCAATGATCCTGCACTGTGGGAAAATGAAAATCTGTCAACCACTGTTAGTGAGGGTGGACTAACGGGGAATCGGAAATGGAAGTTGAAATCTTAAATCTTTAACGGAGGCGAGGTCTTATTATCGGCAGCGGCTGGTCTTAGCCCACACACACTTGAGATGAGGTCTTACCACACCACCACAGACAACTTCATGGATGGAACATTGAAACGTTGTTGAATGAAGGCAGATGAGTTGCACCAGAATGACATTGCACGAAAGAGCATGAGAACAAACTCCAGAACATTGGGGAGTGAGTTGAACCTGGAACAATTCAGCAGGATTCATGACTTTTGCTGACCTTTGATCAATTGACCAAAACTCCTGAGTGTCGAGTGGAACCGGAAGCGTGGGTCACCCTTCTTGTTCGTGATTGCTCTACGTTCGGGATATTAAGGCGGGAAACCCATGGGGAGGAGACGACTGAGACGAAGTGAGTGTGAAGTTCTGAGAGAAGAAAGTTGTCCACGGGCCTGACTAGGAGGAGAGAGGCTTATAACTTGGCGATATTGAGTTGAATCTATTAGGACCAAAAATATTGCTCTGCCCCTAGACTCTTGAGAGTTAGCCTGTCTCTCCATCTGGCTCCAGCAGCTATTTATTCCTTGTAATTCTTCCTAACAATTCCCTTGTTCCAGCTCCTTCGGCACATCTCTTACCTTGTTGCTTTCATGCATGTTTGACTCAGACCGTTGAAGGCCATCCTCCACATGAGCATTGGACAGTACTCCTCACCTTCACTGTCGGAATGGGACAGCTGAGGTGAATCTACCCTGAGAAGTTGAGGAGCTGTCTTGATAGGGGGTCTGTATTCTGTGAAAGGAAAAAGGCCTCTGGGGATGGGGTCCAAAAGAGAGGAGAAGAAGGAACATGCAGAGGGCACTAGAGAAGTCAAATTCAAAGGAAACTTCCATAAACTTCCTTCATATCTAGGAAAGTTAGCAAATGAACCTGCACTGACTTCTTCCCAGGCCAGCTGGTGATATGATACTGTGTATCCAGTTAAAGATACTCAGACTGTGTGGAAGACTGAATAAACTTCCTCTATACAGCTGATTATCCAGTAGTTTCTCAAAACTTAACTGACATGGTTAATATGCTGAGAATCCTTCAGGACATTGCAAACTCAGGATTTAGCGTTACAAGAGAAAATCAAATATGTCACACCGTAGTATGTCATCCAAATAAAGCTTGAAAAACAGATTCAGAGACCCCAAAGAAAAAACCAAAAAGAATCCGCTCCGGCTGGGCATTCTGAATAGCATGAATCCCCATTTGAGTGTTCTGGAGATATTCATCCCATGCTGATCTCTTTCTCCACCCCATATCATTCTTATTCTAACCAAAAGAATATGCTCTGAAGCCCAAAGACAAAGCAGATGACATAGTGAGGAGGTACCGACAAGACATGGACTCTTTAGTGTTAGTTCAAAGCAGTCATGGTCATCTAGTGGACTGTAGCTTGCAAGGGCTGGAGACGATGAAGGTGGATTCCTCCTGAAGAATCTGAAGAGCTGATGAGAGTTTGATGAAGAGGATAATGTCTCCCAATCGGTCTAAAAGTCTCCTCAAAATATCTCTAAGTCTCGATTCAGAGATATCAAGAGATCAGTGAGGTGGCTAAATCGACGGGAATCTCGGACACAAAAAATATGTTCATTTTAAATAATTGGTGGGTCTTGTGTAATGTCAGATTTAAAGGATGAGCAGGAGTCTTCTAGGCAGGACACTGATAGACAGGGTGGTCACAGTTAGTTAACGATCCGCCAGGACAGTATTATCCCGTCCCTTTGACTTTCCTGAGGTCTGTAACAATTCCTGATCAGGGTCTCTAATACAACCCGGTCCACCTCATAACTCTGTGTCGGATCATAAATCTCCTGCCAAACTAACGGTATGGTAGTCTTGTGATATCTCAGCAAATATGAATCTCGTATGGTGGGTAACTATGAACAACAAGCGGCGTTGAATGATGTGGAACGGATAGGGCACAGTTTAAGCTTTAGCTTTTAGGCTAGCAGTTTTAACTGGATGATTGGGCTTTCCTCTGGCGCTGAGTTCAGTCACACATCCCTGGTCAAGTCAAGTGGTTTAATAGCTAACAGAGACTATTAAAGTCCTGCGGAGGAAGTTCTGGAAGCGCCTGGAAAACATAAACTTGCCTGGCGCCTGTCTCATGCTCCTGCTGGTGACTCCTTTGCGGGCCTGGGACAGATGGCCTGCTGGGAGAGATTCCGCGCCTGCCTCTCCCTGGAGAGAAGCCTCTCGCTCTCCAGTCAGGCGAGGGGAGCCCATCGTCTGGAGCGTAGCATTCGGAAGCTGCCGGCCTGCTGTCCTGCCTCTGGAGCTGGAAATCCTCGAGCCAACTGCGAAAGCTGGGTACTGGGGAGTTCCGTCCTCGCGCTGCCTCTCCCGCGTCTCGGTCTCTCGATCGGAATGCCTCGCTGGTGAGATTCCATCCCCGAATTCTGGGATGGAATAAGCTCGTCCGCGTCCGTTCCCTGGTCCTTGTCAGGCTGCAGAAAAGTCCCGGATGGCGGACATGACCAGCCGGCTGTCAGATCCGGCTATCGCTGCATAATGCTGCACCTCACGTGGTGGAATTGACCTGCCGCTGGTGAAAACTGCTTCTGCCGGCCTCCGCGATGTTGGAATCAGTGTCATGCGAATAGTGGTATGAAATCGCCTCATGTGGCTCTGGAGCTGGTCTAGTGAGCAAATTCTTAGCTGTCTGTCCCCACCTTCTAGGGCTTCCAGCAGTGTGTAACATACGTCTCTACAATAAACGCATGCGAAGAACAAAAGCTTGCTGCTGGTTTCTCATGAATGCCATTTTGCTCTGCTTAATTAGGATCGCAATTCGAGAGTCTCGCCTGAAACTGGAGAAGCAGCCCGGTTGTGAAATAAACCCTGAAGCGCGGGGAGGAGAATTGCAGCTGGAAAAGTCAGCTGGATGGCTGTGGGAGGAAGCAGTCTGGAGATAAGATGAAAAAGCTGGAGTTTGAGGCGTGGAAAATTTGCAAGCTGGATTCATTTTAGCTGCAATTGTGCTGATGTCCTCAAATGATCTCGTAGGAAAAGTTGCTTTATTTCCTTGTGCTTTTGATAGTCGTTTGTCCTGTGTGACTAATATCACAAAAATCCTGAACGCACTGGGGGACAGGCGGCGTGAAACATCTGTTATAGTCGATGGGAGACAGTTACGAAGTCTGCATTTACCCGACCAGGAGGAAGAGAAAGTGACGACCCGAGACAATTATAAAGGTTCTAGTGGTGGAAAACAACGGTTCTGCAGTGAACAAGTTCTGCAGTGAACAAAAGCACAACAAACACACCAATTGAGGAAAACATAACCAGAAGTGCTCATTACACAAGACTGACACTGGAAAAGAGGAGACGTGGGACAAGGGAACCTGGGGACAGACACACAAGAACACCACCTGATGATCATGAGAGACCTGATAACGGGCTGACAGAAGACACAGGTATCAGGATTCCAAACAGGTACAGGTGACTGAAATGAGCATAATGACCAATAAATGACAGGTGAATGAACTCTTCTCAGGCTGAATGACACAACAGATGCTGTATTGAAGAAGACTTGAAACAATTGAGACCATAAACTGAGGTATTAAAACATCACGTTAGAATGAGGGTTGATTTTCTTATAGACTTCCATACAATCTGAGTCGCACCTGCTGGGCAGGAGAGAGAATGCGAGTTAAGGGACGTCTGCTTCCCTTGGAGCCTTGTGTCCTGTATCAGGGTCCTGCTCTTGGTATGGTCGCCATCCTGAAGACTGGTTGTGGATTCCTATAGAACCAAATTACTAGTCCTTTCCATGTCGTTTTCTTTATTTAAATCGCACATGAGCTGTTTTTTTTGTCTCCTCTTTCTGGCCTCCTTTCTCCATCCCACTGTGTGAGTGCAGTCAGCGTCCCTCAAAGTCATGTTTGCGTGCCCTCTCCCCCCTAACAGCATCGTTTTGAAGCCGCTGTCTCTGGGCATTACATACTGCCTCCTCTGCGGAAAAAAACCCTTCCAACACGACGCAGCGTAGGTTACCATCAGTCTGTAGCGCCAGAGACGGAGACGACAAACAACAGAACTCCTCCTGCGGCCCTGACGTCACTGGCATGGTATTATTAAGTTATTAAAGTTATTCAAAACAACGAGTTATTCAAACAACGAATGCGTCGTTGACAGAACTACAAGTTGTTTTGCTTGTTTACACATGCCACCTCAGGCAACATGACGAACACGGACAGACATTTTCAAAAGGCATCATAAACTAATTGCCACTCAGGAAAGACGAGTTAATGAAGATGACGATGATCAGAGATAATTTCTTGACAGAAAGTTGTTGGTGCTTGGACTGTAAAGGGAGATTTGCAATCATAGGACTTCAGTATCAAGCCCCATGGAGTCCAGACGCTAGTGCTGGTTGAGCTTGGATCTGCTGAGTCTGATGAAATGATGACTCTGCGAAGAAAGGGTGTAGATGGGGAGGTGGAGGGATGCGTTTCACAGTAGCATGAAATACTACTCATCCTAACCTTAAGGCAGGGAGAGAATCTTATTTGAAAAGGAGACGGCAGCAAGATGATACGCTAACAATGTAGATGTGTTGCTGTGTTATTGGTTGGATGAGACCAGCTGTTGAGAACACATGATACCAGGATTAACAGACCCAAACAATGACAGCAAAGGCATCACGAGTGAACATACGTGCGAGGAGGGACCTGTATGCCATGTGTTGGCACTTGCTTTTGTTTCAGTGTTAACAGTTTGCTCCTAATTGACTGGTAAAATAACCTATAGTCTATACATTTTAAATACATTATTTTTATTTGACCCTATGTGGACAATCCCCCCCACAAAAATTGTGTGTGTGTGTCTGGGGGGGGGGGGGGGGGGGGGCGGTCATTCCACTCGATACCATTTTTTTTTCTTTAAAGAAGAGTTTTGAAAATGTAAACGACAGTGTTCCAATCAAACCCGAGGGTGTAAAAAAATATCAAGTAGCGACATTTTTTTATCACAAGTATCATTGAATTGCGGATTTAAAGAATCGTGACACCCCTGGTGAGGAATCCTGAATAAATAACCAGTCTCTTGGTTACGGGTGCTAAATACAGATATCACAGCATATTTGATGCCTCCACATGGCTCTCAACAAGGCAGCGGCTGATCCCGCATCTCTAACTGTGCACACGGCACTAACGGTGTTTACCTGGTGGGAACTCTAGGGGGACGTCTGTCAGCACAGAGTTTCGCGTTTTTATCGGAGGGCGCGTTAAACGTCACACGCCTGGGTATATTACAATTATAACACACCCAAAGGGAGAGCGACATCAGTTATTACATCACTATATGACAATTAATTGTATGCTGTGATATTAAGGCTCTCAATGTCGTACGGAGAACCATCGTTTCCAGTGTGGCGCTCTGATATCGCCCTTTTCTCCTGAACTAGATAGCATTGAATTACAGAGGTGTTCTGGACATTGTGTCCACCCTTTGAAGGATGCACTGACAGTAATCAAAAAGGAGACTTAAACATGCTTAAAAAATCCACATAAGCTTCCTGATAATCTCTTTCAGGCTGTCGTGGCTGCTAGAAACAGCAGGAAGACCAGATTTGACACCAATGCTGTTAAAAAGCTGACGTCACTGCACTGACTAAGACGGAGAACAGAGCGAGGTGTCACATAGCAAGCCTGCTCCTCTTTTCTCTCCTCCTCCTCCTCATCCTCTCCTAATTTTGATTTCAGCAGGCATTTTGTGGCATACAGTAGCCTGCTAGCGTGGAGCTGTTTAGGGGGCATGAAGAGCTTTCTAAATGATGGCTAAATTTAACTAAATGACTTCCTCCACTCAGATCTGGTATAATGCTCTCCCCTGCTCCTCTCCTCTCTCTGGTTCTTTCTCTCACTGCCTCATCCTTTTTAGCTGTTGTCCTTTTTTTCTCCTCCTTCCTCTTGCTCTCTCTTTCTGTCCTGAAGTGCGATTTCTATTTCTCAATCTTCCTCCGAACTCTTTTCATCTCAAGCTGTCTACTGCTCCAACCACTCATTCCTCTTCTTCTTACTTCCTTTCTGATCATCATTTTGTTTTGTTTACTCAACTCAAAGGTTTTCTCTCCGAATCTTTTGTCAGTCTGAAGTCTTAATAATGTGCTTTTGGAGACACTTTCCTTTTAACGTATTGGACAAGTCAGCTGGCAGTTTTCCGCCTGATTGATCCACTTTGTCCCTGTTTCTGTCTGCAATAATGTGCTTTTGATTGGAAGCCGCAACTAATTAAAGGATAGATCTTTAACCTGAGAATTATGGTCAGAAAATTGGAAAAGGATAATTGCTTGTAGATCAGCAGTCAATGGGGACTCAGCCAGCACACCAGCCTGCCTACTCTATTCATCCAGTAACAACCTCTCTGCCGTAAAGCCTAATCACCTAATTTATATGTAGAGACTATATCCCTCATTAGATTCCCATGTATATCATGTTGCTCTATAATTGTCATAATAATAGGTACTATTATGTTACGTTGAAGCTGTAATTTATGTTACCTAATTTGCTGTATCCAATTCTCATATTTATGAGTTTGTGATTTATATATTCATACTTTACATATTATACATGTCTCGATAACGTAATAATGCATCAACACCCGAATTTAGTTAAATATATACCCACATGGACCCAATGAGCCGCAGGAACAAATAATGAATTATTCTATTAAACACAAATTCTGCATTATGAATGAATATAATATGACTTAATATAATTTTCTATATTGTATAATGTAATATCATATTATAAAATATTAACGCTTTCTTATGAACCAATATGTTGCCCATCCTATCCTTAGTGGAAAACCACACACCCATTTCAAATAAATGTGTGTCACTGAAGCTTATCAAGTATGAGGCCGTCAGGAGCAGCTGGCTCACAACATAACCCCACTGCACCAGCCTCACTTAATCGAGTTGTTTCTGCAGCTTATTGCCCGTCATACAGACATTATGTATCAGCTGTTGCAGTTTTCAACTTTGGGGAATGCAAGATCATCAGAAATGTATGTAAACACATTCTCAAGTATAAGACACCA
Organism: Pseudoliparis swirei; assembly: GCF_029220125.1. Taxonomy (NCBI): domain Eukaryota; kingdom Metazoa; phylum Chordata; class Actinopteri; order Perciformes; family Liparidae; genus Pseudoliparis; species Pseudoliparis swirei. The sequence continues at coordinate 8,543,053 of NC_079391.1, forward strand.
TGTTTACAGTTTTAATTATTAATAATTATTATCGTAATCTGAAACAGAATAACATCACCGATAACACGACTCTTTATTTAATTTACATCTTTTAAGAGTAGTTGGAAGAACTATTAACATTTTGGGGAATATGTATGGTATGATTCATATGTACAGCTAAAACTATTAAGGTCAAGTTGAGGTTGTGTATTCAGACCTCTTTTTCATTTTAAACATGACTAACCCAGCAAATATGATTTATTATAATTTGATAATTTGAATTGACCCCTGCATATTGAATTGCCACAATGCTACCGACACAAAAAGAAAATTCAGCTACAATTTTTTCTCCGGGGAGAAATTGCATCTGGTTCTGATGTTAAAAGCTTACAGATTTGAAAGGATACTGCATTTATTTGTGTAGAACAGAAGTTGATTTGTGCATCAGTTACATGCAGTAAGAGCCTCAATGGGGAATCAATCTCCAAAGTCTGGCTCAGCAGGGTAATTTCTATTTCTACAGTCGGCTCTGTCAACATGACTAATATTTTAATCAGAGTATTATTTATGGTTGAATGTGGAAACCATTGATCAATGTATCGTATCTAAAATGTCATGCAACATGTATCATCTGCTGTATCTGCTGTGTTTTATTGAAACGTAAAGTAATGTTAAGCCGTATTGAGTACTAATATTGTGATTAGTCATCTTTCTTTTCCGAAAATTATTCATCTTTAATTTGTTTTGATTTACATACAGTATATTATTGTACAATCCTATAATTTACTTGAAGGAAGATGAGCCAGAGTAAAAGTCATTATAATAATTTGCTTTATTTATAATATCTGAGATTGAATTAAACTGCAAATGTGAGAAAGTTTACTGATTATTCTCTTCAAAAAGCAGCTGTAACTTCAGTTCTCATAATCAAAACACTCGTCTATTTGCTAATTTCTCATCGCCACAAGTCTCCAGTGTCTCCGACGAAAAGCACTTTACAAAGTCAGCAGTCTTTTGTATTTGCCTGGAACCATTGTTGCACGCCATTTCTTCACAAACTTTTCAGGTTTATTGAAAACATTACCCAAAGTCAATGGCAGCACCCCAAAATACTGTGGAACCAAAAGGTTCTTCGTCAAAATATTAAGTGGAAAACAACCGATTATGAGCTCACAGCCTCCAACTCTTCCTCCCAATATGACAGTCTTGCGAGTAAGATAAAAAGGCCTTTTCTCAGTATTTTACAGATGTCTCGATAGATTTTTTTTAAATGGAAGATAAATACTGTTAACACCGCTCTCTTTCTCAAATGTCTCGGGATTCCTCTTCCTGTCTGTGTTGCATAACTGCATCACCAGTCAATATAAATAAATACACATTTATTTGGAACTAATCTGAAACAAAACTAAACCTGCCTCAAAGCTTTTTATTTGTTTTGTCATTGACATTTTTTGCATACATTTGTAGATAGAAAGCTATCTAATAAAGGCTTTAGTAGCAATAGTCATCATTTTACATCACAGACACACTGCTGTAATGGTTTTACTGAAAATCCATCCCAGAGATCTTCACAGTCACCTCTAAATCATTCATCATCTATGATGTAAATCAGCATCTCCATCCTTTGAAACCTGTCACGTCTGGCTGAAGGTGATGAACCAGCACTAGGAGACACACCGGGCCTGTCGACATGGCTCACATGTCTCCCAGTGTCACATTGTGAATAGTTTATGAGCTTCCTTATGCTGGCAAAGCAAGACATACCGGCATTGACGTGAGACAGAGAGTCTGCTCACCGCACGGCTCGCAGAACAAAACCCTTGACTCTGGTCTTGTCAACCAAATCTTCTTCTTTCCAAGATATTTATTACAACAGGACTGGAGTCAAATACCTCTGGCCAGCTGCATTTTTACTCAGAGTATCCTGTCAACAGTCATGTGCTGCATTATTCCTCCATCCCTTTCTCTTTATTCCTCTGAGCAGCAATGATATGATTCAGATTGACCTCTGTTACTGTCTTCTCCCCGACTATTAATGTTTAACATATCCAAACACCAGGGACATGGCAACACATGCATCACTAGATATGATATCACTCAGGACAGCTGCGAGCTGTAAAATCCATATTGCCAACGACATAATCAAAAAATATTCACTGGTTCATGAATCTTGTGCGATTATTCATCCACCAGGTTCATACAGCAATTGGTACATAAACCGCTATTGATCTTGATCTTATCTGCTAAGTATGTTGGGCACTGAGAGAACTGCCACTCGCTGGATATTTTCTCCTTTCTTTCTGACCATCTTCTGTAAAACTCAGATATGGTTGATTAGATAAAAAACAAATGTAAACCAGCCTTTCTGGCGCAAAGACGTGCCAAATTAAAATGAACTTACACCACTTGTTTTCCCCATTTTGATACTTGTTTTTAACATGTCTACATGCCGAAATACATTGAGTGGCTACCATGTCTCCTTAGATGTTATATATATATATATGTATATGTATATATATGTATGTAGATGTATATAAATATATATGTATACATATGTGTCTATATATATGTATTATATATATATATATATATATATTTATATATATAGCAGTTGGACATGTGTAACCAATCTAGCTAGCTATGAAATCCATGCTATAGCTTTTATCCAAACCATTATTTCAATAGATTGAACTTCAATCAGTAACGCCTGCTTGCTTGTTAAAACATGCCATATCTTAGCAATTATTCCCTGTTGATGTATCACAAAGCACTGGGCACTCATCAGCCTGTAACTCCATAGAGACGACTTTCAGTGCAGTACAATACTTCTTATCAATACAGCATCAGAGAAAGATCGTGTCTGCATTTGTGACTGAATTGCAAATCATTCTGTTGGTATTTTTTTAGAAACGCGGTACACTGTAAAAGCTTAATACTAACCCCGGCCTAGTTTAAAAAGGCTTGGTTTGTTGTGTACACATTAACGCGTTAACTTTAAACTTCTATCGATTCTTTAACACCAAGACGGAAAGGGCTAAAATGCTCATACAGTATCTTCAACTCCACCGACACCAGGTGTGCAGGTAAGCTACGTGTTGAGCTAAAGTAGCATACGGGCGCGATACACAGTCCTGACTTACCTGATAAGTAGCTGAGTCACCTCACTATTAGTGAGGTGGCTGTTGCGTTTCTTGACGCCGTTGACATCGCTGAGTGCTGCTTCTTGCTACAGTATTGAGAGTCGCTGATCAGCTGGACAAACTATTTAAATACGCGATTTCTAAATGATACCAAAGCATCGTTTTCTGTTTATCTCTGTAAGGACTCACTGCTACTGCAGCGGAATACAGAACACGGATATAACCAGCTGCCATTCATGGATCTGTTATATCCAGTGAATATCAGCCAATCAGCGGCAGAGCGGTTATATCTTTGCTGCTGTGAGTCTTTTCATATTCAATGCCTTTTGACTTGAAGGAAAGCTTTACCGTTCTCCATCCTGGACCCTCATAACGGGTTTCTAATCATCGGTTATGATTGCACATAGGACAGACTAAGTGCGAGCTTTTGTTTTGATCAACTAAAAAGGTTCAGTATGGTTATGATAGTCTATGTGTCACAATGTAACGTCATCATCTGAAGGAAAGAGTGCTTGTACCTGTTCCAAATGTCTAACACTTGGAGGCAGGAGTAAAAGGGCGATGATAATCTCCTCTTGGCTGAGTCGTACCGCCTACCTGGTCACAGCTTCACACTTTCTCTTGTGCATGTCTTTGTGCTATCAACTTAACGATTTGGAAAAATGGCAATAAAGGGAAATACTTTTGTACAGTCTCTCAAGAAAGCCATTTACGGTGTTGCACTCGGTCGTTCATCCGCAAGTGAAAGAAGAGTGAGACGTTTAAAACCTGTTTTTACTTTTGAAACTCAGCACACCCAGATATCGTGTTGAATATAATTGTTGTTGTACCGTTGTATCTCGGAAAGCATATTTGTATATACATATATATGTATATTATATATATATATGTGTATATATATGTGAATATATATGTGTATGTGTATATATACATGTATATATATATGTGTGTGTATATATATGTGTGTATGTGTATATATATATATATATGTGTGGTTGTATAAATACATGTATATATATATGTGTATATTTATGTGTGTATGTGTATATACATATTGTATATATATGTGTGTATATATATGTGTGTATATATATATATATATATGTGTCTATATATATATATGTATTATCAAATGTAGCCCCCCTGACATGATCTGTCATGGTTATCTTGCCATTCTCCATCTCCAGGGCCCACGCATGACAGCGTCAGTATTCGTTTTACAAATGTACGACTGCACATCTTTAGGATTGAGGGTGTTACCTGGTTTGTAATTGATGGCATTACCAAAGTAACACAAGATACCTTTTGATGTTACAGTGGGCATTCAATAGGGAGATGCTATCCGTCTTGTGTTGTCCCAAAGTGACAAGGTCATATATTTTCATCTTCTCTTCTGTTCCCCTCTCTTGTCACAGCCAACTTGTCACCCTTGTCAGTAATTAACTGACTTCACACACATCTGTTCAGGGACATTAATTCCAATAAGTGACATGCAACAAATCAAGCTTCTTTTCAGGGGTATTTAAGAACAGGACTTGATTAATATGCACGTTAACATATGATGGCCTCAAAGCATCTCTTTGAATGAACTACGTACAGAATAATATAACATCAACATTGTCCTTTTTCCTTGTTTGTAAATTAAATGTAACTGTGGCGGCACACATAATGCTATTTTACAGCCAGGGGGACCTCTGATACCTTGGACGAGGATTATAATTCAAATCTAAGTTGGTTTCAAAAATGTTGCTTCTCATATTCCTGAGTAAAGTGATTACTGAGGTAATTCAATCTATGAGATAACATTATTGTGTTTAATTAAGCGTATTCAATGTTCCACAAGAAAGTGGATTACATTTGACCTATTCCCTTTCATGTGAACAAGAGGATAGTTATCATATCGTGGAAGGTGACTGTGACGGTACCCAGGGTGTTTCTTTGTAATGTGGCCTCTGCAGCACCATGATACTCATACAGTTGGCAAGACCGGCATGTTGCTAGCCTACTTCTGGTGAATCCTCACATCATAAGATTAGTGATCTGATTTCATGCTTCTCTCCTCTTCTGGCTTTTTCTTTCCTCTCTAGCAAATGCTAAATTATGTATTGTGATATTGCTTGTTGACGCAGAGCTCAGCACGTGGGCAGACGATAACACGGATACAGTTCACGACAGATTCAAATGCATTGCTCGATAGTGAGACTTCCAGGACTATTTTCTGTGTATGTATGTGTATTTCTTTCTCTTCTGTCCACCACAAATCTCTCAAAGCTATCACAACTATCTGAGATATAGTTGATTCAATGAGGATGCTCAGACGTGCCATGGGCTCTGACCGGGAAGAGCTTAGCATTTGACACGTACACTATGTGCAGTGTGTCTTGCCTCATGACTGTACCAGTGACTGGTGTAACCACAGTTGGGATGGCCTGCTCCATAATTCAGCTCGTCACTTTCATTCCATATACAGAGATTGATGGAAGAATTTGACTTCTGATGAACACTGAAATCCTTTTTGCAGCTGTCAAAATGGAGACCAGTCACCGTTAGCAAACGCATATGATGAAACAAACCTTTTACATCTATATCTTACATAACCACCACATTTAGCTGCCATGTTTACCTTATGATGAAACAAACCTTTTACATCTATATCTTACATAACCACCACATTTAGCTGCCATGTTTACCTTATGATGAAACAAACCTTTTACATCTTACATAACCACCACATTTAGCTGCCATGTTTAGCTTCGTAACAGGAACTCTATCAAGCATTTGGGTATTGAACATCTCTGTAAAGCATTACTCATTAGTATAAAACCAGCCAAACAGTGTAGTGATGATGTAATAAAAAAGGATGCAACTGATACCAATTCCTGGGCTTTGGGTATGAGCCGATACCAAGTAGCAATCCAATACCAGTATTTGATTCTTTTATGTGTAAGGCAACATCAGCCTTAAATGGCAACATGTAACGAATAAAAACATAAATACATATATTAATGTATATATTTATAAATACATTTTTATTTCATTTATTAACCAGGAAATGCCTCATTGAGATTTAAAATCTCCTTTACAAGAGTATCCTGGCCAAGAAAGCAGCAGAAGCACATTACACAAAGTTTCAGACAATAAAACATAAAACAGTGACATACAATATAAAAAAAGAAAAAGAAAGATCATTTATATATATATATATATATATATATATAACTTTTCTTAATTGTTATTTATTATTACCATAGTAAATTGCACACCACCAACTTGGTCAACATTTTTTTATAATTAACTAGAATTACAATTTGAGTCTAAACTTTGTTAATGCATCAATAAATTAATGAAAACTTAAACATGAATCATTATTCCAAATCCTAATGCATATTCTGGATAGAATGACATTTAATAGATCGATCCCATTGTCAGCGATACCTGTTCAAGAAGTGAGTCAGTTTTAGCCTGATATCTGTATCGGGACATCACTTTTTATTCTTTCGGTGTAGCATTGGAGCCAGAGCAATTGTTGATAAATGTGTGAGGACAGACTGAAGCTGTCTTTGGTTTAATGCGCATTTGAGCAATCAAAACAAACAAGCCTGTAGTTGTGGGTTCTGACCTCTTCCTGAGCTGCAGAGGTTCTGTTGGCTCCAAGGACTCAATGATCAAAGGCCTTTTTAATGCTATGCACTTCAGCTTACACCGTCATACCTCTGACTCGCCTAAACAGGCCTGACAGATTTCAGCCTCATGCTCCAGAAATAAAGGATGTGGGTATATTTAGCAAGCAGTTTTGAGAAGACATACAATACCATTTCAAGACAATTTTATTATCATAACTGTGCAGTGGTTATTTTGTGACTTTAAGTTTCAACTTTCCAAGCAGCCGATACATTCATAACATATGGAGAAAGCAAACTAATTCGAGTGATTGAACTTCCCCATGTAATAGGCCCGCCTGTTGGCCATGTTTGATTTATTTAAGCTTTCCTGGTGGCCTGCTGATCCACAGACCACAGATCTGTTATGTATCTGTCATTAGATTTTCAAAGTGGTGAAATGTAAAGCCTTTGTTGACTGTCTGGAAAGAGCAAAACAACTTAAAATAGAACTCTTCATTACATGCTTGGTTAGGCTGCGTAAATAAATACACAAGAAGCCGTCTTGCATGAAAAACCTGGACGTGAAAGGCGTTGTTAAAAATCAGATATGGTTCTTTTTGAATGTGCAACTTCAATGACGAATCATTAGCGTTTTCCAACACGCTCAGCGGGTCATGGATGGATGGATGGATGGATGGATGAGTGTCTCATCCACCTGAAGATTTCATGAGTAGGGTATTGGGTATTGGCCAGGTCAGAAACAAGTCTCTGAGACAACACTGTCTCCACTCTGACCACTAGCTATTTCCCTTCAGTGGAAGCTGGAGGGACTGAGAGGAGACTGAACTAATTTATTCCTGTACCCAATATGATTTTTAATGCCAGGAAGTAATACACGTTGGTGCTGGCGGTGTGCAGTAAGTCGCCACTGTACCTTTTAAATGTAAAAGCTTTTAGACGGGCTGGCCACTTGGTTGCAGTTGTGATGATGTCTTGAATCAGCAACTTTGTTGTCTGTTGTCTTCTTGAGTGCTTTGTTGCGATGATTTTCTCTTTTCACTTCTTTCAATACCATTAAGTATTTCTGAATGCATTTGTCAGAAATATGTCTCAGGAACTCAACGGTGCGGAATAACATTTAAAAAAAAACTCAACCTCGGGTTTCATTCGCTGAGGACATTTCCTTTTCCAACTCAGCAGCAGCTGAGTAAATATTACTGGAAATATGAAACTGACTTCAGAGTTATTATTTAAACAAACCCATCAACATACTGTAATTGGCAGACATCCTTGCATCCCTTCACTGTGGGTTTGGAAAGGTTTTTGCAATAGCTGTCATGGCTGCTTGATCCTTAATCTAACAAGGGGAAGAAAACCTGTGAGAACACATTATTATTTCCGACATCGTTCTGCTGTGATTTTTGTTGTGTTAGGACACGTGTGTGTGTGTGTGTGTGTGTGTGTGTGTCGGTTTGTCCATCTCTGTACTTTCGTTCGGCAGGTAATTGCTGTGTTGCATCTTTTTTCTTAATAGAACGGCAGTCATTTTCCTTAATGGCTTTTTTGAAAAAAAAGGGAATAGAGGGCATTTAGCCAGCACTTTGCTATGTGTCTCAACCCATTAACTAGCATCGTAGATATAACACGGCATACCTCAATTTGTAGGTGCCTCAACCCATTCCCAAAGCAACATAACAGATTAGACAGCTTAGCTCACTTAAACGTGTCTGAATTTATTAGCTGGTCTCCTACGACATGGAGGGGCATTTGGTATCTGCTTGTCTTGTTCAGGAGGTTGCATTTAGACAGGATTTCATTCTGTCTTTATCTAACTTACTTTGTCTTTAAGTTAATTACTGATCAGCCCATAGTTTAAATATAACTAATAGTTAGTCACATTTAATATAGTTGGAGTTCTGGTATATATTATCAGGTGTGTTTAAACATAACAGGAGTTGTGGTAGCTTTCCCCCAAAGGTACACTCTATTCCCAGTTTGTTCGGTACATTTAGGGACGTCTGAATCAAGTTCTGCAGTGACATGTTGGCCGAGGATTGTCTCTGTCATCTCTCAGAGTCGTGCGACTTTGGTGAGCTGCGGGAAATCGTCTCGCCCCAGAAAATTCTTTGTTTATTCCAAACAAATTAACGTTGATTGGAACTATGGAGATCCTGTGAGACTGCTCGGTCATTCATGGTTTTCAGGATCGGGTGGAAGTTTGTACATCTCCTCAATGTTGTTGACAGACTTGAGCTTTTGGTGGGTTACGTCATGGCAGAGCCATCTTACGGAGTGTCTAGCCATGTAATTTGTGTGCTTAATATTCAACACTTAACAGTCCAGTAATATGATTTAAGGGGAAATAGATTCAAAAGACAGTGGCTCATATGCATTCTGACCCACGTACAAACACATATAAGCACACACGTAAGACAGCATTTATTACTCTCCAGGCAGGGGTCCGATTTTGCTTCGGTGTTACCTTTTAAGCAAATAAGAAATAGAGAGACAGAGAAAATGGGGCGGAGGAAGTCGAAGGCAATGAGAGGCGGGTTTGGCAAAAAGAAAGGCTGGGAGGGAGGGATGAAGAAGAAGGGTGAGTGCGAAGAGCAAACGGAGAGGGTTGAATAAAGCTTCCGGGCCCCAGAAGGCCGAGCTCTCAGACATTTGAATCAATAACCGCGGCTCTATCAAAGGACGGCTGATGGGCCAGAGACAGAGGGATTGTTCTGCACTCACTGCCTCACCCCTTAGGAGTGACTCAACACTCGGGGCCAGGGTGAGGAGGAAGAGGGCAACAGAGACAGATGGTTGAGAAGAATGATGAGAAATAAGGGAAGGACAGATAGCAAGGCAGAGGGAGTGAGAAAAGAGCAGACAATAGAGACTCAATTATAGACACAGAGAGGCAGAGAAGGGTTGAGGTTTTTTTGATGGATTTTCTGGGAGTGTTAGTGTTTTTGTGCCATTATGTCACAGGCGGAAAATTGTTTGTGTGCAAAATCAAAATCTTTTGTGTGACTTGACAGACTGCTACAGCTCAGATATAAAGACTCTTTGTGGAACTTTATGCATTTATTTAACTGTGTGTGGCAAAGGGAGAGAGGGGATTGTCTGAATATAGCTCAGTGCAGGGTCTGATACAGAGAAGTAGAGAGGGGGAGAATATGTTTGCTTGGTGGTGTGCCAACACAGTAATGTCAACAAAAACAAATATTTTTTTCAAAATAAATGTTAATACTCCAACACTCTTTGGTAAGTCGGCTGGATTCTCGGATTGTACACATGGGTGTAAGTATTGAAACATTGATGTGGAAATTAGTCTGAAAGTAAAAAAACAAACAGTCCAGTGGCTCCTTTGCCATTTCCTACCCCTTTACTTTTTACCCATCTTCATACTGTGTTTAGTACAGACACATAAATATCGGGCAAAGTACTGATGCTGCTTCTGTGGCAGTTCCCGCCACAGTAGGTGTCTCCAGGACCACTAGTTGCCATGATGAAACAGACACACGGTGAAAACAATACCGTGCACACGCCGTGGTGGAGTCTGGATCCGAACGTTTGTTTTTAGCCATTAGTCACAATCTTTAGCACCATTATTGTTTTCCGTGATATTGTGCAAAGACAGTATATCAGATAATATTTCTGAAATGCATGTACAATAAGATTATATTTTACACCTAATTTGTGATATTTTCTTTTGTCACTTAAATGTTTTTATTCGTTTGGATATAAAAATAAAACGAGTACAAAAATGTCAGACATAAAAGTAAAAATACTTATACACACATATACATACACACACACCCACACATACATATATATATATATATACATATACACATACATACACATACATACACAGACTAATATATACACATACATACATACATACCCCCCAAAAAAATTAACAAAAACAACAAAAAGAACAACTAAATGAAAAGCAACCCCGGCACCCCCTTAATTATCTTTTACTGGTGATATAAAAAAAATGTAGAAGTGCTCTATAATTAGTTTTCAAAATTTGTGGCTGACTAATATTCACTAACTTCATGAATTTATGTATATTTGAGACATTCAAGTTCATAAAATCAATGTACTTTTTAGGTAGGTATCTGTTCAGGGCTCTAGTTTTTGGGCAATATGAATAACATCCTCCATTATGATGGATATAATTTTACATTGCCCTATATTTCTCCCTCTCTCGCTATCGCTATCTATTTATCCGCCGGTTTGATCAGTGATTATTGAAGCTGAAGCGGTTGTAATGCAGCCTGAAATCAGCTGTCCTGGAACTGGAGGAAAATGTTGTGTGTAAATCTGGTGCGCTTTGAGAGCAAAATGAAGAGGCTGAACATTGCAGAACTGGTGTGCTCTTGTAAAAGCTTTTGTGCTTTTGCTTAAGCAGAAGTGGAATGTAATGTTAACCCAAGTATGTTACTTGAGGTAATTGTAGTCTAATCTTTTTGAGTGTTTTCATTTTATGTAAATTCGTACCTCTAGTTCATTAAATCAGAGGGAAATATAATTAGTTTTTTTTTTTTTTTACAATATTACATTAGTTACTGGTAAATTTAGATTCTTCATACAAAAAATATATCTGCTAATAAACTACAAACCTGCACACTGAGGACAATCTGCCCCGGTTAACGGCCGTGCCAGGAACAGGGCGTTCCCAGCAGGATGTGAGGTCACAGTTGACGGCCGAGTTGAGTGGTACAGTCCAGGCGAAGGTGAGCGGACACGGCCAGAGTCACGAGCCACTTTCACTCTCGCTTTCCGAGATGAAGGAGCCAAGTGGCTGCACGGAGAGGGCCAACCACTCCACCGCTTGAAAAGTGTAAAACTATGTTCTGTTCATTGTTACATTGTGCCATGGTTAAATAGACTACTACTAATAGGCTGCTACAGTCTATTTATACTTTCATTTACGGGGAAACTCTGCTCTCACATCATGGTCATATCATAATTGTTAGGTCATGAAAACATGAAGCCATTTTTTGCGATTTGGTCCGGTAAGATTCTGAGTGATTCTCAAGTGCAGGGCTGTCACACTTAGTCCGCTGGTCTCTCCCTTACTGGGCCCAGACTCTTCATTAGCATCACAGCGTCCTGCGTGTTGGCACTCAGTGGTCGTCTGTGTGTCAGCCACAGGTTTCCCTGTCCTCTCTGAGGACAGACAACGTGGACCACAAGGGTTTTTTAAAAGCATTGTGTGTAGACAGATAAAACACAGCAAAGGAACGAAATTTAACGCGCCATAAATTGGTCAGACAACCAGTGACGGCCAGCTTCAGGATGGGAGAGAGGGAGCAAGACATCAAGCATATTTATATTTGAGGGAATAGTGCCATCAATTTATGGAGCGTTGCCGTTTAGTTTGAATATTCGCTCGGTGTTAACATCCTGATTTCAGTGAAGCGCTGGAACAAGCTGATACACAATATAGCCTGCAGGACTGTGAGTTTTTAAGTGTACTTTAAAGATATTAAGGTTACATGGAGAATCAGCTGTGTTGGAAGAAGTATATAGGCACATATTTTATTTGATTAAAAATAGGCCAAGCTATTTTAAAGTGTGCTTAACCTATAATACTATATTATATATTGATAGAAAAAAATAATAAATCAAGGAACTAGTAACCTCAGCTTTAAAATATGTCATTTGTATATTGCAATATTTTATTTTTATACACATTCACTGCTCCCTGTGTTTGCTCGGGAGGCTAGGTTTGTGTTTTGTCTTGTGGTCAGATGCAACCAGAGATATTAAAAGCACAACTTTCTTGATATGGATTGATTACCAAATATGAATCTTGTCAGAGTACATATTGTCATATTACATCTGACTAGTTTTGTTTTGTGAAACTACCTGATGATGATTTAAAACTGGAGGCAGGAATCCAGCCGGCAAGAAAGAGGACTTCAATAATGCTTTAAAGGTGTGACTCACGACCTTTACCACCTTCACTCTTCCTCTTGTGTTTGGGACATGACAGTCTGTTTTGCAAAAATACTGAGTGAAAAATAAATAATTTAACGCTGACAGAAAACAATTACGTTAAAACCAGAGCCAGAGCCACCGTTTGGTTTCTGGAGGGAGACGAGCAGGCTCCTTAACTCTCCGAGGATTCAGAGTGACGTGTTGTTCAAGAACCATGTGCTAAGCATTGTTAAGCTCCAAGCACATAAAACGCTTTCTATGTAGTGCGTGTGTGTGTGTGTGTGTGTGTGTGTTGTGACTCCAATTGAGCTGTGCTGGTGTGTGAACATTCTGGTTCTTTGATCAATCTATACCAGAAAGATCAGAGCTCATATTAGCAATAATTAATGTGCACGTATCTCATTTATCAGCAATGTCTTGTCTTCTTTTTTTTTTACTATCAGAGCTGTAATGTGCAATTAAAACATTCCAAACTCTGCCTCCTGCCAGCTATACATTCAAAAGGATGCTGTAAAAGGTCCTGGGAGAGCCGCATTTACATATGCAATGATTGTGATTGCATTTAAATACTAAATGTTTCATCCTATTGACATTAATCCTGTCAGGGAGTCTTTGTAAGTTCAAACTTTTTTTGACTCAAATAATATAAAAAGGATGTGAAAGTCGGTCTGTTGCATTCCTGTCACCACTTTTCAATTGTCAAGGTGTTTGTTCCGCGTGTCAGAATCTCACAAAGTTCATGACTTCCTCCATGCTTCATCACCAGCAAGCTTCACATCAGGAGATGCAGATATTCACCAGTGTGTCTGAAATTCAAGGCCGTTTTCAAACCAATAATCAGACCACCATGGGGCCAATCAGCAGTGTATTGACTGAGCCTCGGTGCTGACCGGTTACCACCGGCTCTGAGAAAGAGATCTAACAGCGACTTCGAGTCAGTCGGGTGTTAAATTTAAAACCGGGAATTTTGTTGTTCTATGCAAAGTGTTCGGTATAGTTTGATTTTGTCCCGAGACTAAACATACAAAGCTGCTGCTGAAGACTGATCATGGGCTGGTTTGATTAGATGTTATGTTATTAGATGGTATTCAAGATTCCCTTTCAGATTAGCTCTTTATGCCAATAGTATGGATATATATTCAGGGATTTACAATCTCAGAGGGCGAGTAGTGTATCGCATCCAACTATGGATGGTGTCCAATGTCCTACACACGTTAAACCCTGTGGTGTACAACAGTTTTTGGGACACATTTATTTTTAGGCTTTATATATATATAAAGGGGACTTGACTTTTTCCTTTACCAGAGCAAAATAGTTAAATTGATCAAATACCAGTACATCCATTCACCTGCGAATGATATTTAAATGTTATCCAAATGAATGTTTAAAAAAAAAATATCGTTCTAATGTCGCAAGGTCACTGATTGTTCTGGATCCTGCCTTTTGTGTTAGGTCGGGCAAGGTTTGGACCCAAACGCAGCAGGCAGAGTTCCCAAAAAAACACGGGATTTATTATTAATAACGAGCGGAAACAGGGACAAGAACAAAAACGAACAGACAGAAAGACACAAGCTAAATACACTGGGGAAACGAGACACAGGTGGAGACACAGGTGGAAACAATCAGGGCGTGGCTGGGAACAATCAGGAACGAAACAGACAAGCACAGGGAAGGAAGCGCAGGGAAACAGGAAACGAGACAGGGACTTCAAAACAAAACAGGAAACACTCCAAATCATAAAATTTTGTTATGTGTGATTTTACCCTTTTGAAATGGCTTCTTGAGTAGAGGTTGACTGATAGTGGATCTTTAAAAGCCGATAAAATAACATCAGTGTGGAATAGGAAAAAGCCGACTATTTATATCTTACATGAAATGTAATGTTCTGCTGGAGTACTGCCAGTCCCTCAACATGCGAGTTCTATTATAGGGATCTTTGCTGGGAGTTAATAACATTATGTTCAAAGATATTTTCAGCAAAAAGTGGTCGTCATTATGTTGAATATGGGATGCACGTCTCTGCAAGGCTGGTGGCGACTGCACTGCCACTTAACACAACAAAAACGTCCTATCAGCGCTGACCTTTACGCTATAGTATGGTATAGCTGGGCAATGTGGTGATGCACTGTGAGAGAAGGAGAACACACTCGCTGCAAGGGAGAGAGCGGGAGATAAAAAGGGGGTCAGGCAGAAAGCCAGTGAAAAGAAAGGATGGATAAGAGAGATACAGAAAGAGAGCGGGAAGGGGGAAGCGAAGTGGAGGCAGGGAAAAAAATGGACTTATAGATGCACAAACTGACACCCGCTTGACATGAAAGAAGAGGAGATAGAATAAAAGAGAATATTAAAAGAACTGTAAGCATGCACTTATATCTATACACACACACAGTGCAGTCGGTGTGTGTGTGTGTGTGTGTGTGTGTGTGTGTACTCTGTGTGAGACTGTGTGCTTGTGTTTTTAGATGTGATTTTCAAGCTGGAATAAAAAGGGAAAAGCGTGAAAAGAATGCACAAGAGCCTCCGAGATAAATTAAAAGGGAAAATCTGGCACAGTGTCATGTGTGTTTTAAGACACAGAGAGAGAGGGGGAGACACGCAGGAAGGAAGGGAGAAAAGATGGACAGATGTGAGGATAGAGGGAGACGGGGAAGGAAAATTGGAGAGGGGAGAAGGTAAGTGGGGTTGAAAGAGAGACTGCTCTTGTTGTGCTCCTGATTTTTCTTCTCTCCACTCATTAGGTGTGTAGCCTTGATAACATCTACTGAGCCACACACACAGTAACACACTGCGGAGTAGCTGCATGTATTAGAGGAGAGTGTGTGTTTGTGTAACGTCTGACAGCAGGCCCAGCTTTACAGCTCACTGACAAATAGCCCAAGGCGAAACACACACACGGTTATATTCAATTCACATGCATATGAATGCATATGCGAGTAGAGTCGGACAGTGTAAATCAAGGTCATAACATATCCTGTGCACCATACCGTCTGATGCTTTTCAAAGCAATACTTTGACTTCCTCACAGATGAGCTCCTCTGTGAAATCGGGAGGAAGATTCAAATCGGTGGAGAAAGCGGCGTGGATGGAGAGATGAGCAGACGAGTCGAAACTATTCTTAGCCCGCTGCTGTGAACCGTCTTGGCATCCTCCAAAAGCGCACGCACACGCACACACAAGCATGAACACTCACTCAGGAAGAACATATTGTGCATCCGTCATCCATATAGACCTGCAAAATAAGGGGAGGCGTGTGAGAAGGAGATGGAACGGCTGCTAAAGCGGAAGACTAGAGAAGAAAAGATCAGAGGACGGGAATAAAGGAAGCGACACACGTCGAGAGAGGAGAAAAGGATATAGGACAAGAGGAGGAAAAAAGAGAGGTAACTGATGTTCTCGTCCTTGTATTGGCTCTAATTCCCCTTAATGTACCTGGTATTAAAGCGGGAGTTCACCCATTCTCTCTGACCTTGTCTAGAGCACTCTGAGAAGCTATAGACATACAGAGCTGGAGGAGATTGTCTGGCTCTCCGCCAGCTCCACGCCGTTCTATGAAAGAAAAGAAATACTCCTCCTTTATTGCTGCATATTTGACCTTTTCTGTCATCTTTTCTTCAGTTTCTCCCTCACGTCCCCTCCGACACACGAGTAGGCTACATGTTAACGCTGTTAAAAAGATATACACTACTGTTCAAAAGTTTGGGGTCACTTAGAAATGT